>NC_134688.1:334437726-334612726 GCF_050947455.1 Rhinoderma darwinii | reverse complement strand
GACAACATACATACATGCAAACATACACACATGCATGCAAATATATACATGTAAATATACATACAAACATGCACATATATACATACATGCCAACATACATGCAAACATACATGCACATATATACATACATACAACATACATACATACATACATACATACATACATACATACATACATGACAACATACATACATGACAACATACATACATGACAACATACATACATACATACATACATACATGCAAACATACATTCATGCAAACATACATACATGCAAACATACATACAAACATGCATTCATGCAAACATACATGCAAACATACATACATGCAAATATATACATGCAAATATACATACACACATGCACATATATACATAAATGCCAACATACATGCAAACATACATGCACATATATACATACATACATACATACATGACAACATACATACATGCCAAAAAAAAAAAAATAATACGTTCATACTTACTTTCCTCCTGTCCGGCCTCCAGCGATGACTTTTCAGCCATGTCGCCGCTGCAGCCTGTGATTGGCTGCAGAGACGGTCACGTGGGATGAAGCGTCATCCTGACGTGCGTGACCGCCACTACAGCCTGTGATTGGCTGCAGCGATGAAAGGGATGAAACGTCATCGCTGGAGGCCGGACAGGAGAAAAGTAAGTACGAACATATTATTTTTACTTTTTTATTACATTAAAATTTTATTTTCCGCGTGCCGAGCATGTACTGTCAAGGTTGCTGAAAGAGTTAGTGCAGCCCATTAACTCTATCAGCACCCTGGACTGTAGCATGCTCGGCGCACGGAAGTGACAGGTTCGTTCCGAACTAGTTCGGTCCGAATCGAACTTTTTTGTGAAATTCGGCGAACTAGCCGAACCGAACTTTTGAAAAGTTCGCTCATCTCTACTCAGGATCTTTGGTATTGAATTGCAATAGAATGTTCATTACAAAGTTTCATCACTTTTATTACTAAAATTCACTTCAATGTATAAACCATTAAGCAATTTGAATAAATGAAACACCACAACCTACTTACCTGGGGTCTACAGCCCTTTACAGTTATATAAAGTATAAAAATATATAAGTTATCAGTAACTTTAATTTTAAAAGCTTAGATGTAAACTTAGTATTAAAGGTCCCCCTTGAGAGCCTACTGAGTGCTTTCCACACTAAAGAAACCTCTTTCCTGAAACATAGGTGAACTTTTGCTTGATGTCTCAAGAAACCACAATCTGAGTCAGAGCTTTTTGGAATTCAATGCAAGCTTTGAAAAATCTGTAATAGTTGTGAAAAAAATATATCTGTATATATATTGCCCTGGTATGCTTTCTTCTGTTTCAAAACTCCATATTTTTTTAAGAAAACAAAACCATACACGCACAAAATATACAACTGGCTTTACATTCCACTAGCCTTGGATAGTAAAATATTCCTCAATCTTTTATTATTTCCTATATTGAACTCTCAATCTTGTGAATATTAATACTTAGGCTGGGTTCACACGTGGCGGAATTTCACTTAAATTCCGCTGCGGACACTCCGCAGCGTTAATCCGCAGTGGAGCCGTTTGTCCATTGACTTTCACTTTAATTTAGCAGTGTTAGTTTAGACGATGCATAAAATTCCGCTGCGGAGCATAGGCTGCGGAGCGGAATTTGGTGTCCGCAGCATGCTCTGTCTGTTGCGGAGCAGTGGCGGACTCATGGCGGAATTTCTCCATTGACTTCAATGGAGATTCTAATTTCCGCAATGAAGTCCGCAGCTGTCATGCACATGTTATGTGTGCTGCGGATGCGTCTTGCTTTTTTAACTTGACATTTCTTCATTCTGGCTGGACCTATGTATTTCTAGGTCTACAGCCAGACTGAGGAAGTCAATGGGGCTCCCGTAATGACGGGAGTGTTGCTAGGAGACGTCTGTAAATAGTCACTGTCCAGGGTGCTGAAAGAGTTAAGCGATCGGCAGTAACTGTTTCTGCACCCGGGACAGTGACTACCGATCACAATATAGAGCAACCTGTCAAAAAAATAGAAGTTCATACTTACCGAGAACTCCCTGCTTCTGTCTCCAGTCCGGCCTCCCAGGATGACGTTTCAGTCTAAGTGACGGCTGCAGCCAATCACAGGCCAAGCACAGGCTGCAGCGGTCACATGGACTGGCGCGTCATCCAGGGAGGTCGGGCTCAATGCCGAAAGAGGGACGCGTCACCAAGACAACGGCCGGTAAGTATGAAATTCGTTTACTTTCACTAGGGAAAGTGCTGTCCCTTCTCTCTATCCTGCACTGATAGGGAGAAGGGAAGCACTTTTCCCGCAGTCCGCAGCAGCTAGTCCGCATCAATTTTCTGCACATTTTGTGCAGATCCGCAGCAGAATCTGCAACGCAGATTCTGTGCGGCATTGATGCGGACAGTTGCGGAGGAAATCCGCCACGTGTGGTCATGCCCTTAAAGAGGTATTCCCGTCTTTCACATTTCTGACACGGTATATATGCCAGTTTGTGCGGATACCACCTATGGGACCCTTGTTTATAGGGAGAACAGGATTCCTGCAACTTCAATTTTTTATGGGATTGTTTGTTCATATATCATTTACATTGCAAAAATGAAAAAGTCAAATAGCATTAACGGTACTATAGTGGTTTCAGAGAATCATTACACTTAATTGTTAACTGGATACAATGACTATGAGGGTATGTGCACACGATAGCAGGCATTTACGTCTGAAAAGACAGACTGTTTTGAGGAGAAAACAGCTACCTCGTTTCAGACGTAAATGCTGCTCCTCGCATTTTGTGAGGCTTCTCTGACAGCCGTAAATTTTGAGCTGTGCTTCATTGAGTTCAATGAAGAACGGCTCAAATTACGTCTGAAAGAAGTGTCCTGCACTTCTTTTGCCGAGGCTGTATTTTTACGCGTCGTCGTTTGACAGCTGTCAAACGACGACGCGTAAATGACACGTTGTCTGCACAGTACGTCGGCAAACCCATTCAAATGAATGAGCAGATGTTTGCCGACGTATTGTAGCCTTATTTTCAGACATAAAACGAGGCATAATACGCCTCGTTTACGTCTGAAAATAGGTCGTGTGAACCCAGCCTAAAAGAACATAATCCAAGAAATGGATTGGCTGGTTGTGCCCTAGTTCACTTGGGACATTTTGCTTGCAGTTGGTTTTAAGCTTAGTTAAGAGGTGAGTTAGGCTCATCATCATATTTTTATTAGCCTAGTATTTCATCTTCTACTCTACCTTTAACCCCTTTAGAATTCAGCCTGTTTTGGCCTTGTGTGCTCAAATCTGACATGTGTCACTTTATGTGGAAATAACTTGGGAATACTTTTACCTATCCACTTGATTCTGAGATTGTTTTCTTGTGACATATTGTACTTTATGTTAGTGGAAAAATTTGGTCAATAAATTCAATATTTATTAGTGTAAAACACCAAAATTTAGAGAAAATTTGCAAAAATGTGCATTTTTCTAAATGTAAATGGATCTGCTTGTAAAACAGATAGTAATGCCACACAAAATAGTCACTAGTTAACATTTCCTATATGTCTACTTTATGTTTGCATCATTTTTTGAACGTCCTTTTATTTTTCTAGGATGTTACAAGGTTTAGAACTTAAAGAGGCTCTGTCACCACATTATAAGTGCCCTATCTCCTATATAAGGAGATCGGCGCTATAATGTAGGTGACAGTAATGCTTTTTATCTAAAAAAAACAATCTATTTTCACCACTTTATTAGCGATTTTAGATTTATGCTAATTAGTTACTCAATGGACAACTGGGCGTGTTTTACTATATAACCAAGTGGGCGTTGTACAGAGGAGTGTATGACGCTGACCAATCAGCGTCATGCACTCCTCTCTATTCATAAAGTCAGCGCATAGGGATCCTTTTAGATCGCTATGTGCTGTCTTATACTAACACATTAACGATACTGAAGTGGTTAGACAGTGAATAGACATTCCACGGGATGTCTATTCCCAATCCCTGCACTTCGTTACCGTTTCTGTGGTAGTTACAGCAGAGCAAGCGAGATTACACTGTAAATGACAGGTTACGTAAATGGCAAGTTACGCTTGCTCTGCTGTAACTACCACAGAAACGGTAACGAAGTGCAGGGATTATGAATAGACCGTGGAATGTCATTATAACCTTATGTAGGAGATAGGGCACTTATAATGTGGTGACAGAGCCTCTTTAACCCCTTCACGCTCCTTGACGTACTATTACGTCATGGCAGCTCTATCGTTCGCGCTCCATGCCGTAATAGTACGTCTTGCAGTTAGAACAGCGGTGCGCGCGCCCGGCGCGTTCATGCGCTGTGATAGCTGCTGTTTCTGACAGCAGGCTATCATGGCATAATGGGACGGGACCATTTACTATGGTCCCGCCTCGCCGATCGCCGCTATTGGCTAGTCAGTGAGTAACTAGCCAATAGCAGCGATCGGTCTCATTCAGCACAGCAGTGCTCGAGCCCGGCGTTCCTGAGCTGTGATAGCTGCTGTTTCTGACAGCATGCTATCACAGCATAATGGGCCGGGACCATTTACTATGGTCCCGCCTCGCCGATCGCCGCTATTGGCTAGTCAGTGAGTAACTAGCCAATAGCAGCGATCATTCTCGTCACTTCCTCTCTCTGACCTCACATCCTGCTGCAACCGCCCTGAACGCCCTGTTGGAGTTAGCGAGGCGTTGAGATCGGTTGTGAGCAGAGAGTCAGAGAGAAAAGAAGTGAAAAAAAGTGAAAAAAAGTTTCTAAAACAACGTTTTTTTTGCTTCCCACCACCCCATCCACTACCCACTCCTGTTCCCTTCCTCTTTGAGTTCTACCCACGTTTTTTGGTCAGTGATCTCCTATCACTGACCACTTTTCAGTCTTCAGGACCACATTTCTTGGTCCCTGGGGATTTTTTTTTCATTTTTTTCTATATAAAACATAAAACAAAAAAAAAAATATAAAAAGAAAAAAAAGAAACAAAAAAAAATAGTTAGTTTAGCCAATTTTGAAAATTTAACTGGTTAGTTTAGTATTAGCCCCTTCCCGCTCCTTGACGTACTATTACGTCATGGCAGCTCTATCGTTCGCGCTCCATGCCGTAATAGTACGTCTTGCAGTTAGAACAGCGGTGCGCGCGCCCGGCGCGTTCATGCGCTGTGATAGCTGCTGTTTCTGACAGCAGGCTATCACGGCATAATGGGACGGGACCATTTACTATGGTCCCGCCTCGCCGATCGCCGCTATTGGCTAGTCAGTGAGTAACTAGCCAATAGCAGCGATCGGTCTCATTCAGCACAGCAGTGCTCGAGCCCGGCGTTCCTGAGCTGTGATAGCTGCTGTTTCTGACAGCATGCTATCACAGCATAATGGGCCGGGACCATTTACTATGGTCCCGCCTCGCCGATCGCCGCTATTGGCTAGTCAGTGAGTAACTAGCCAATAGCAGCGATCATTCTCGTCACTTCCTCTCTCTGACCTCACATCCTGCTGCAACCGCCCTGAACGCCCTGTTGGAGTTAGCGAGGCGTTGATATCGGTTGTGAGCAGAGAGTCAGAGAGAAAAGAAGTGAAAAAAAGTGAAAAAAAGTTTCTAAAACAACGTTTTTTTTGCTTCCCACCACCCCATCCACTACCCACTCCTGTTCCCTTCCTCTTTGAGTTCTACCCACGTTTTTTGGTCAGTGATCTCCTATCACTGACCACTTTTCAGTCTTCAGGACCACATTTCTTGGTCCCTGGGGATTTTTTTTTCATTTTTTTCTATATAAAACATAAAACAAAAAAAAAAATATAAAAAGAAAAAAAAGAAACAAAAAAAAATAGTTAGTTTAGCCAATTTTGAAAATTTAACTGGTTAGTTTAGTATTAGCCCCTTCCCGCTCCTTGACGTACTATTACGTCATGGCAGCTCTATCGTTCGCGCTCCATGCCGTAATAGTACGTCTTGCAGTTAGAACAGCGGTGCGCGCGCCCGGCGCGTTCATGCGCTGTGATAGCTGCTGTTTCTGACAGCAGGCTATCACGGCATAATGGGACGGGACCATTTACTATGGTCCCGCCTCGCCGATCGCCGCTATTGGCTAGTCAGTGAGTAACTAGCCAATAGCAGCGATCGGTCTCATTCAGCACAGCAGTGCTCGAGCCCGGCGTTCCTGAGCTGTGATAGCTGCTGTTTCTGACAGCATGCTATCACAGCATAATGGGCCGGGACCATTTACTATGGTCCCGCCTCGCCGATCGCCGCTATTGGCTAGTCAGTGAGTAACTAGCCAATAGCAGCGATCATTCTCGTCACTTCCTCTCTCTGACCTCACATCCTGCTGCAACCGCCCTGAACGCCCTGTTGGAGTTAGCGAGGCGTTGAGATCGGTTGTGAGCAGAGAGTCAGAGAGAAAAGAAGTGAAAAAAAGTGAAAAAAAGTTTCTAAAACAACGTTTTTTTTGCTTCCCACCACCCCATCCACTACCCACTCCTGTTCCCTTCCTCTTTGAGTTCTACCCACGTTTTTTGGTCAGTGATCTCCTATCACTGACCACTTTTCAGTCTTCAGGACCACATTTCTTGGTCCCTGGGTATTTTTTTTTCATTTTTTTCTATATAAAACATAAAACAAAAAAAAAAATATAAAAAGAAAAAAAAGAAACAAAAAAAAATAGTTAGTTTAGCCAATTTTGAAAATTTAACTGGTTAGTTTAGTATTAGGGTTAGTTAGTGTCAGGGAACCGTCAAAAAGCGTAGTTAGGTATAGTGTCAGGGAATTTAGCGTCAGGAATCGGTCACCGTAGATAGGCTTAGCGTTAGGGATCCATCACCGTAGTTAGGTTTAGCGTCAGGGAAGCTCGGAATAATTAGATAGGTTTAGTGTCAGGCACCCGTCACCGTAGTTAGGTTTAGTGTCAGGGAAGCTTGAAATAATCTAGATAGGTTTAGTGTCAGGGAATCGTCGCCGTAGTTAGGTTTAGCGTTAGGGAAGTCCACATAAAATTTAGTTAGGTTTAGTGTTAGGAACCCTCGCCCTAGTTAGCTTTAGTGTCAGGGAAGTCCACTTGCTCTCTAAAAACAAAACACACATTTGTGCTAGTTGTGCTATCCTATTGCTCCCAGTTAGGGATTTATTTTTTTGCAGTATATAAATTTTGTCTTCGCACAACAAGCATGTCCCAACGGACATTTACTGCTGAAGAGGCGTATGCATTTCTGGCCTCCGACACAGACTCGTCGGATGGCGATACACTATTTTATTTGTCTACCTCCTCATCCAGCGATGAAGAGGAGGGACCCCCTAGGAGACGCCCCAGGACCACCACCATAGTAGAAATCCCTGAGAGAAGTGACCCCACAACAAGTGATACCCCTGAGCGAAGTGACCCCATTTGGACGCCCACACCAGACCATTATGAACCCCAAATCCCTGAGTACACGGGCAGCCCAGGCATCAAATTTAACACGGCAGGGTTCAGTGAGATGGACTTTTTCAAGTTCTTCTTCACTGATAACTTTATAGAGCTAATGGTCACCCAGACTAATTTATATGCCCAACAGTATATCACCAAGAACCCCAACTCATTTTATGCCCAATCCCAGAGGTGGACTCCTGTAAACGCAGCAGAGTTGGGCAAGTTCTGGGGACTGCTCTTGAACATGGGGCTTCTAAAAAAGCCATCCATTAGGACCTACTGGAGCACGGACATCCTATACCACACCCCGATGTACCGTATGGCCATGTCCAGGATGCGTTATGAGGCAATACTTCGCTTCCTACATTATGCCGATAATGAGCAGTGCCCACCCCGAGATGACCCCAGTTTTGACCGTTTATATAAACTGAGACCCCTATTAGACCATTTCAGTGCCCGGTTTGCCCAAGCATACACCCCCGAGAAGTGTATTTCCATTGATGAGTCCCTGGTACATTTTAAAGGGAGGCTTCAATTCCGCCAATACCTGCCAAGTAAGAGGGCAAGGTATGGCGTGAAGTTGTATAAGCTGTGCGAGAGTGCATCAGGGTATACATATAAATTCAGGATATATGAAGGGAAGGACAGCAGTATTCAGCCCCCAGAATGCCCCCCCTTACTGGGAATTAACGCAAAAATTGTGTGGGATTTGGTGCACCCACTGCTGGACCAGGGTTACCACCTCTACCTGGATAATTTTTATACCAGCGTCCCGCTCTTCAAGTGCCTCGCTTCCAGAAGGACTGCGGCATGCGGCACTGCTAGAAAAAATCTTAGAGGCCTCCCTAAAACACTGCTTGGGCAAACACTCAGAAGGGGTGAGAGCAGGGCACATTCTAGTAGCAACATATTGTGTGTCAAGTACAAGGACAAGAGAGATGTCCTTGTATTGACAACAATACATGGCCACACCAGTACCCATGTACCTGTACGAGGTACCAGTACAGAGACCCCCAAACCAGATTGCATCCTGGACTACAATAGGTACATGGGAGGGGTGGACTTGTCAGATCAAGTCCTGAAGCCCTACAGCGCTACGCGGAAATCGAGGGTGTGGTATAAGAAGCTGGCCGTGCACATCATACAGATGGCATTGTACAATGCGTACGTGCTACGTCGATGTGCAGGCCAGAGGGGAACTTTCCTGGAATTTCAAGAGGTGGTTATAAAGAACCTAATTTTTGGCGACCAGGAAGGAGGGGCACCCAGTACTTCTGGAAGCGAGGCCACACGCATCGTACCAGGGCAACACTTTCCAGGAGAAGTTCCCCAAACTGGCAAGAAGGGAAAAAGTCAAAAGAGGTGCAAAGTGTGCTATAAGAGGGGGATAAGGAAGGACACAACATACCAATGCGACACGTGTCCCGAAAAACCAGGGCTCTGTATGAAAGATTGTTTTAAAATTTACCATACATCCCTTGATTTTTAATTTACCCTGATGCACTCCGCACAGCTTATCCCCCTCATCTTTCCCTTTTGAGCCCTGCCATGTGCCCAAGCAGCAAATAACAGCCACATGTAGGGTATTGCCGTACCCGGGAGAACCCACATTACAATTTATGGGGTGTATGTCTCCAGTGGCACATGCTGGGCACAATATATCAGACACTGAAATGGCATATATGCATAGGAAATTGCAAATCTCACTTTGCACCATCTGCTGCGCATTACCTTTTACACAATAACTGTGGGGTCAAAATGCTCACTACACCACTAGATGAATGTCTTAAGGGGTGTAGTTTTTAAAATGGGTTCACTTCTCGGGGGTTTCAACTGTACTGGTACCTCAGGGGTTCTGCCTACATGACTTAGCACCAGAAAAGCTCCAGTAGGCTAAATGGTGGTCCTTCCCTTCTGAGCCCTGTCGTGTGCCCAGGCAGCTAATAACAGCCACATGTAGGGTATTGCCGTACCCGGGAGAACCCACATTACAATTTATGGGGTGTATGTCTCCAGTGGCACATGCTGGGCACAATATATCAGACACTGAAATGGCATATATGCATAGGAAATTGCAAATCTCACTTTGCACCATCTGCTGCGCATTACCTTTTACACAATAACTGTGGGGTCAAAATGCTCACTACACTCTAGATGAATGTCTTAAGGGGTGTAGTTTTTAAAATGGGTTCACTTCTCGGGGGTTTCAACTGTACTGGTACCTCAGGGGTTCTGCCTACATGACTTAGCACCAGAAAAGCTCCAGTAGGCTAAATGGTGGTCCTTCCCTTCTGAGCCCTGTCGTGTGCCCAGGCAGCTAATAACAGCCACATGTAGGGTATTGCCGTACCCGGGAGAACCCACATTACAATTTATGGGGTGTATGTCTCCAGTGGCACATGCTGGGCACAATATATCAGACACTGAAATGGCATATATGCATAGGAAATTGCAAATCTCACTTTGCACCATCTGCTGCGCATTACCTTTTACACAATAACTGTGGGGTCAAAATGCTCACTACACCACTAGATGAATGTCTTAAGGGGTGTAGTTTTTAAAATGGGTTCACTTCTCGGGGGTTTCAACTGTACTGGTACCTCAGGGGTTCTGCCTACATGACTTAGCACCAGAAAAGCTCCAGTAGGCTAAATGGTGGTCCTTCCCTTCTGAGCCCTGTCGTGTGCCCAGGCAGCTAATAACAGCCACATGTAGGGTATTGCCGTACCCGGGAGAACCCACATTACAATTTATGGGGTGTATGTCTCCAGTGGCACATGCTGGGCACAATATATCAGACACTGAAATGGCATATATGCATAGGAAATTGCAAATCTCACTTTGCACCATCTGCTGCGCATTACCTTTTACACAATAACTGTGGGGTCAAAATGCTCACTACACTCTAGATGAATGTCTTAAGGGGTGTAGTTTTTAAAATGGGTTCACTTCTCGGGGGTTTCAACTGTACTGGTACCTCAGGGGTTCTGCCTACATGACTTAGCACCAGAAAAGCTCCAGTAGGCTAAATGGTGGTCCTTCCCTTCTGAGCCCTGTCGTGTGCCCAGGCAGCTAATAACAGCCACATGTAGGGTATTGCCGTACCCGGGAGAACCCACATTACAATTTATGGGGTGTATGTCTCCAGTGGCACATGCTGGGCACAATATATCAGACACTGAAATGGCATATATGCATAGGAAATTGCAAATCTCACTTTGCACCATCTGCTGCGCATTACCTTTTACACAATAACTGTGGGGTCAAAATGCTCACTACACCACTAGATGAATGTCTTAAGGGGTGTAGTTTTTAAAATGGGTTCACTTCTCGGGGGTTTCAACTGTACTGGTACCTCAGGGGTTCTGCCTACATGACTTAGCACCAGAAAAGCTCCAGTAGGCTAAATGGTGGTCCTTCCCTTCTGAGCCCTGTCGTGTGCCCAGGCAGCTAATAACAGCCACATGTAGGGTATTGCCGTACCCGGGAGAACCCACATTACAATTTATGGGGTGTATGTCTCCAGTGGCACATGCTGGGCACAATATATCAGACACTGAAATGGCATATATGCATAGGAAATTGCAAATCTCACTTTGCACCATCTGCTGCGCATTACCTTTTACACAATAACTGTGGGGTCAAAATGCTCACTACACCACTAGATGAATGTCTTAAGGGGTGTAGTTTTTAAAATGGGGTCACTTCTCGGGGGTTTCAACTGTACTGGTACCTCAGGGGTTCTGCCTACATGACTTAGCACCAGAAAAGCTCCAGTAGGCTAAATGGTGGTCCTTCCCTTCTGAGCCCTGTCGTGTGCCCAGGCAGCTAATAACAGCCACATGTAGGGTATTGCCGTACCCGGGAGAACCCACATTACAATTTATGGGTGTATGTCTCCAGTGGCACATGCTGGGCACAATATATCAGACACTGAAATGGCATATATGCATAGGAAATTGCAAATCTCACTTTGCACCATCTGCTGCGCATTACCTTTTACACAATAACTGTGGGGTCAAAATGCTCACTACACCACTAGATGAATGTCTTAAGGGGTGTAGTTTTTAAAATGGGGTCACTTCTCGGGGGTTTCAACTGTACTGGTACCTCAGGGGTTCTGCCTACATGACTTAGCACCAGAAAAGCTCCAGTAGGCTAAATGGTGGTCCTTCCCTTCTGAGCCCTGTCGTGTGCCCAGGCAGCTAATAACAGCCACATGTAGGGTATTGCCGTACCCGGGAGAACCCACATTACAATTTATGGGGTGTATGTCTCCAGTGGCACATGCTGGGCACAATATATCAGACACTGAAATGGCATATATGCATAGGAAATTGCAAATCTCACTTTGCACCATCTGCTGCGCATTACCTTTTACACAATAACTGTGGGGTCAAAATGCTCACTACACCACTAGATGAATGTCTTAAGGGGTGTAGTTTTTAAAATGGGGTCACTTCTCGGGGGTTTCAACTGTACTGGTACCTCAGGGGTTCTGCCTACATGACTTAGCACCAGAAAAGCTCCAGTAGGCTAAATGGTGGTCCTTCCCTTCTGAGCCCTGTCGTGTGCCCAGGCAGCTAATAACAGCCACATGTAGGGTATTGCCGTACCCGGGAGAACCCACATTACAATTTATGGGGTGTATGTCTCCAGTGGCACATGCTGGGCACAATATATCAGACACTGAAATGGCATATATGCATAGGAAATTGCAAATCTCACTTTGCACCATCTGCTGCGCATTACCTTTTACACAATAACTGTGGGGTCAAAATGCTCACTACACCACTAGATGAATGTCTTAAGGGGTGTAGTTTTTAAAATGGGGTCACTTCTCGGGGGTTTCAACTGTACTGGTACCTCAGGGGTTCTGCCTACATGACTTAGCACCAGAAAAGCTCCAGTAGGCTAAATGGTGGTCCTTCCCTTCTGAGCCCTGTCGTGTGCCCAGGCAGCTAATAACAGCCACATGTAGGGTATTGCCGTACCCGGGAGAACCCACATTACAATTTATGGGGTGTATGTCTCCAGTGGCACATGCTGGGCACAATATATCAGACACTGAAATGGCATATATGCATAGGAAATTGCAAATCTCACTTTGCACCATCTGCTGCGCATTACCTTTTACACAATAACTGTGGGGTCAAAATGCTCACTACACCACTAGATGAATGTCTTAAGGGGTGTAGTTTTTAAAATGGGGTCACTTCTCGGGGGTTTCAACTGTACTGGTACCTCAGGGGTTCTGCCTACATGACTTAGCACCAGAAAAGCTCCAGTAGGCTAAATGGTGGTCCTTCCCTTCTGAGCCCTGTCGTGTGCCCAGGCAGCTAATAACAGCCACATGTAGGGTATTGCCATACCCGGGAGAACCCACATTACAATTTATGGGTGTATGTCTCCAGTGGCACATGCTGGGCACAATATATCAGACACTGAAATGGCATATATGCATAGGAAATTGCAAATCTCACTTTGCACCATCTGCTGCGCATTACCTTTTACACAATAACTGTGGGGTCAAAATGCTCACTACACCACTAGATGAATGTCTTAAGGGGTGTAGTTTTTAAAATGGGGTCACTTCTCGGGGGTTTCAACTGTACTGGTACCTCAGGGGTTCTGCCTACATGACTTAGCACCAGAAAAGCTCCAGTAGGCTAAATGGTGGTCCTTCCCTTCTGAGCCCTGTCGTGTGCCCAGGCAGCTAATAACAGCCACATGTAGGGTATTGCCGTACCCGGGAGAACCCACATTACAATTTATGGGGTGTATGTCTCCAGTGGCACATGCTGGGCACAATATATCAGACACTGAAATGGCATATATGCATAGGAAATTGCAAATCTCACTTTGCACCATCTGCTGCGCATTACCTTTTACACAATAACTGTGGGGTCAAAATGCTCACTACACCACTAGATGAATGTCTTAAGGGGTGTAGTTTTTAAAATGGGGTCACTTCTCGGGGGTTTCAACTGTACTGGTACCTCAGGGGTTCTGCCTACATGACTTAGCACCAGAAAAGCTCCAGTAGGCTAAATGGTGGTCCTTCCCTTCTGAGCCCTGTCGTGTGCCCAGGCAGCTAATAACAGCCACATGTAGGGTATTGCCGTACCCGGGAGAACCCACATTACAATTTATGGGGTGTATGTCTCCAGTGGCACATGCTGGGCACAATATATCAGACACTGAAATGGCATATATGCATAGGAAATTGCAAATCTCACTTTGCACCATCTGCTGCGCATTACCTTTTACACAATAACTGTGGGGTCAAAATGCTCACTACACCACTAGATGAATGTCTTAAGGGGTGTAGTTTTTAAAATGGGGTCACTTCTCGGGGGTTTCAACTGTACTGGTACCTCAGGGGTTCTGCCTACATGACTTAGCACCAGAAAAGCTCCAGTAGGCTAAATGGTGGTCCTTCCCTTCTGAGCCCTGTCGTGTGCCCAGTCAGCTAATAACAGCCACATGTAGGGTATTGCCGTACCCGGGAGAACCCACATTACAATTTATGGGGTGTATGTCTCCAGTGGCACATGCTGGGCACAATATATCAGACACTGAAATGGCATATATGCATAGGAAATTGCAAATCTCACTTTGCACCATCTGCTGCGCATTACCTTTTACACAATAACTGTGGGGTCAAAATGCTCACTACACCACTAGATGAATGTCTTAAGGGGTGTAGTTTTTAAAATGGGGTCACTTCTCGGGGGTTTTAACTGTACTGGTACCTCAGGGGCTTCTGCCTACATGACTTAGCACAAGAAAAGCTCCAGTAGGCCAAATGGTGGTCCTTTCCTTCTGAGTCCTGCCATGGGCCCAAACATCAGTTTATCACCACAAATGGGGTATTGCCGCACTCAGGACAAATTGGGCAACAAAATGGGGTGTTTTATTCCTTGTGAAAATAAGAAATTTTGAACAAAAATTACATCTTAATGGAAAAAAATATCATTTTTTTAATTCACAGCCCAATTCAAATAGGTGCTGTGAAAAAACGGTGTGGTCAAAATGATAACAACAACCATAAATGAATTCCTTGAGGGGTCTAGTTTCCAAAATGGGGTCACTTCTGGTGGGTTTCCATTGCTTTCATACCTCTGGGGCTCTGCAAATGCGACATGGAACCCGAAAACCAATCCAGCAAAATCTGGACTCCAACAAACACATAGCGCTCCTTTCCTTCTGAGTCCTCCCATGGGCCCAAACGGCAGTTTATCACCACAAATGGGGTATTGCCGCACTAAGGACAAATTGGGCAACAAAATGGGGTGTTTTATTCCTTGTGAAAATAAGAAATTTTGAACAAAAATTACATCTTAATGGAAAAAATATCATTTTTTTAATTTCACAGCCCAATTCAAATAGGTGCTGTGAAAAAACGGTGTGGTCAAAATGATAACAACAACCATAAATGAATTCCTTGAGGGGTCTAGTTTCCAAAATGGGGTCACTTCTGGTGGGTTTCCATTGCTTTCATACCTCAACACCTCTTCAAACCTGGCATGCTGCCTAAAATATATTCTAATAAAAAAGAGGCCTCAAAATGCACTAGGTGCTCCTTTGTTTCTGAGGCTTGTGTTTTATTCCACGAGCGCACTAGAGCCACATGTGGGACATTTCTAAAAACTGCAGAATCTGGACAATACATATTTAGTAGTATTTCTCTGGTAAAATCTTCTGTGTTACAGAAAAAAATGGAATAATATTGAAATTCAGCAAGAAAAATGAAATTTGCAAATTTCACCTCCACATTGCTTTAATTCCTGTGAAATGCCTGAAGGGTTAAAAAACTTTCTAAATGCTGTTTTGAATACTTTGAGGGGTCTAGTTTTTAAAATGGGGTGTTTTATGGGGGTTTCTAATACATAGGCCCCTCAAAGCCACTTCAGAACTCAAGAGGTACCTTAAAAAAAAGGCTTTTGAAATTTTCTTAAAAATATGAGAAATTGCTGTTTATGTTCTAAGCCTTGTAACGTCCAAGAAAAATAAAAGAATGTTAAAAAAACGATGCCAATCTAAAGTAGACATATGGGAAATGTGAACTAGTAACTATTTTGGGTGGTATAACCGTCTGTTTTACAAGCAGATGCATTTAAATTCTGAAAAATGCAATTTTTTCAAAATTTTCTCTAAATTTTGCAATTTTTCACCAATAAACACTGAATATATCGACCAAATTTTACCACGAACATGAAGCCCAAAGTGTCACGAGAAAACAATCTCAGAATCGCTTGGATAGGTTTAAGCATTCCGACGTTATTACCACATAAAGTGAAATATGTCAGATTTGAAAAATGGGCTCTGAGCCTTAAGGCCCAAACTAGGCTGCGTCCTTAAGGGGTTAAGCAGCAATTTCTCACAATTTCAAGAAAATTTCAAAAGGTTATATTTACAGGTACCAGTTTAGTTCTGAAGTGGTTTTGAGGGCCTTATATATTAGAATACCCCAATAAATCACCCCATTTTAAAAACTGCACCCCCTCAAAGTATTCAAAACAGCATTCAGAAAGTTTCTTAACCCTTTAGGCGTTTCACAGGAAATAAAGCAAAGTAGAGGGGAAATTTACAAATTCATTTGTAATAAAAAAAATTGTATAACACAGAAGGTATTTCATTTTATTATTTTTTGGCCGAAATTCATTTGTAATACATAGCAGACACGCAGGCCATTGTTTGGCATCCAGTCGCCATGCTAGCCATCGGCAAACCTCACAATTTCATTGTGAGGTCTGCCGATGTGCTATAAACCCCCAAAATGCAGCGATTGCAATCAATCAAGGCATTTAAGGGGTTAATTGCCGAAATCAGTGGAAATGAGCCACTGATCGGCAACAGTGGAGCGTCTGCTATCGGGGACAGCTGGCCTTCCAGTTCCCGATGCACAATGTCGCCGACAGTGTGCACCGGGAACCGCACAGTAACTGTACGTCCTCGTGCGCTAAGACACTGGCCACCATCAGTACAGACAGGGGCAGTATGAGGCCATGTTCACACAGTTTTTTTGCCGCCGTTTTTGCAGCGGAAACTGCGGGAAATAGAAACAACATGCCCTTTCTTCGGGTGTTTCCGTCTCTAACCTCCCATTGACATCAATAAAATGCAGAGAAAGCATATTCCGCTGTGTTTTTTTGCCCGCAGGCTCAATGGCCGCTGCCGAAAAATGCGGCAAACAGAGTGCAGACAAGTCAGAATCTGCTTGCAAAAAACACAGAATGAAGCTGTGCTTGTACATGAGAGTTAGGGTATGTTCACACGGCTTATTTTCGGAAGTTTTTCGGGCTGTAAACGGCCAAAAATGGCCGAAAAATCGGAAGCAGAATGTCTCCAAACATCTGCCCATTGATTTCAATGGGAAAAACGGTGTTCTGTTCCGACGGGCCGTTTTTTTACACGGCCATTTTAGAAACGTCCGCGTAAAAAAAAAGCCGCAAAAAAGAAGTGCACCGGCCTCTGCACCGGCCTCTGCAGCCAATCACACGCTCCTCTCCTGTAATACTCTGTGCTGCGCTGCCTTAAACTCTGTGGACAGGTCAGGATCCTGTTTCTTTTAAATGCTGCTGGGGAACCCGCTAGATCCACTATATAAGGCTGCGCTACAGTGCAGCATTTAAAAGGAACAGGATCCTGACCTGTCCACAGAGTTTAAGGCAGCACAGAGTATTTCAGGAGAGGAACGTGCAGATTCAGTGCTGCTGTGAACTCTGCTCTTACCATTACGTGGCTCTCAGTCTGTTACCTCTCCTCCACTCCTGTCCTCAATAACACCTTCACATGATTGGCAAGTCACCACGTAATGGTAAGAGCAGAGTTCACAGCAGCACAGAGTATTTCAGGAGATGAGCTTGCGGATCTTGTGCGGGGTGGTGACTTGCCAATCATGTGAAGGTGTTATTGAGGACAGGAGTGGAGGAGAGGTAACAGACTGAGAGCTACGTAATGGTAAGAGCAGAGTTCACAGCAGCACAGAATCTGCACACTCCTCTCCTGAAATACTCTGTGCTGCTATGAACTCTGCTCTTACCATTACGTAGCTCAGTCTGTTACCTCTCCTCCACTCCTGTCCTCAAGAACACCTTCACATGGTTGGCAAGTCACCACCCCGCACAAGATCCGCACGCTCATCTCCTGAAATACTCTGTGCTGCTGTGAACTTTGCTCTTACCATTACGTGGTGACTTGCCAATCATGTGAAGGTGTTATTGAGGACAGGAGTGGAGGAGAGGTAACAGACTGAGAGCTACGTAATGGTAAGAGCAGAGTTCACAGCAGCACTGAATCTGCACGCTCATCTCCTGAAATACTCTGTGCTGCCTTAAACTCTGTGGACAGGTCAGGATCCTGTTTTTTTTAAATGCTGCACTGTAGCACAGCCTTATATAGTGGATCGAGCGGGTTCCCCAGCAGCATTTAAAATAAACAGGATCCTGACCTGTCCACAGAGTTTAAGGCAGCACAGAGTATTTCAGGAGATGAGCACGGCCGGCCACGGGCAGCCGGTCGTTTTTCCGAGCCGTGCTCCCATTATAAAGTATAGGAGCATGGCCCGTAAAATAAAAAAAATAGAACATGTTCTATCTTTTTAACGGCACGGGCACCTTCCCGTGAGAAAACGGGAAGGTACCCGTGGCTAACAGAAGTCTATGGGACCGCTATTTCCGGTCGTAATTACGACCCGTAATAACGGGTGTTTTTACGGTCGTGTGCATGAGGCCCCGTAATAACGGGTGACTACATGTGTGCACCCGTCATTACGGCAGCGTTGCTAGGCGACGTCAGTAAATAGTCACTGTCCAGGGTGCTGAAAGAGTTAACTGATCGGCAGTAACTGTTTCAGCACCCTGGACAGTGAATTCCGATCAGAATATACATCAACCTGTAAAACAAAAAGACGTTCATACTTACCGAGAACTTTCTGCTTCCTCCAGTCCGGTCTCCTGGCCGTTGCCTTGGTGACGCGTCCCTCTCGACATCCGGCCCGACATTCCTGGGTGACGTTACAGCCCATGTGACCGCTGCAGCCAATCACAGGCTGCAGAGGCCTCTGCAGCCAATCACAGGCTGCCGCGTCAGAAAAGAAGGTCGGACTGGAGGAAGAAGAGGGACTCGTCACCAAGACAACGACCAGGTACGTATGAAATACTTTTTATTTTATTTTTAATCAGCAGCCTCTTTTCTCTATCAGTGATTGATAGAGACAAGTGGCTGCCGATTTGTATAATATTTTTGACCGGGTTCGGTCAAAACGGGTTCGGCCGAACTCGGTGAAGTTCGGATTCGCTGCGAACCGAACTTTTCCTGATGTTCGGACCGAAACCGTGTTCGGTTGTCCCGGTTCGCTCATCTCTACTTGTAATACAAAATTGTACTAAAAGCTTCCAATATCTTAGTGACCTCTAATAGAGATGTCTCACGGTCAGATATAGCAATGAGCACATCATCCGCAAATAAGCCAATTTTATGAGATATATCCCCCACCGTTATCCGACTAATAGCAACAGATGACCTAATGGAAGTAGCCAGCAGCTCCATCACCAAGGTAAAGATGAGTGGAGATAAAGGACACTGATATTTTTTTAACATTACTTTTTTCATTTAGATTTTTTTAATCCCAAAAAGAGACTATTCATTTTTTTTTATTTTAATTTTTAACCATCTACAGTATATGCCAGTACATTAGCTTGTGTATTAAGCCTGGGTTAACATGACCTATTTTCAGACGTAATGCAGGCGTTTTACGCCTCGAATTACGTCTGAAAAAATGTCTCAAATACGTCGGCAAACATCTGCCCATTACTTTGAATGGGCTTTACGATGTACTGTGCTGACGACCTGTCATTTTGCACGTCGCTGTCAAAAGACGGCGCGTAAAATTACAGCCTTGTCAAAAAAAGTGCAGGACACTTCTTGGGACGTAATTGAAGACGTTTTTCATTGACTCCAATGAAAAACAACTCCAAATTACGTCCGTAAAAGACGCTCCGCAAAACGCGATTACATGCAATTGCGTCTGAAATTCAGGAGCTGTTTTCTCCTGAAAACAGCTCCGTAATTTCAGACGTAATTACAGTTATCGTGTGCACATACCCTAATAGTGCACAGGCAATTGTTAGTTTATGTTCACACGCTTAACAAAAAACGTCTGAAAATACGGAGCTGTTTTCTAGGGAAAACAGACCCTTATTTTCAGATGTTTTTTGAGCAACTCGCGTTTTTCGCAGCGTTTTTCGCAGCGTTTTTCGCGGCGTTTTCGCTGCATTTTTGCTGCATATAAAAAAAAATGTCCCAAGAAGTGTCCTGCACTTCTTTTGACGAGGTTGTAATTTTACGCTCCGTCTTTTGACAGCGACGCGTAAAATGAGAGGTCGTCGGCACAGTAAAGTCCATTGAAAGTAATGGGCAGATGTTTGCCGACGTATTGGATCCGTTTTTTCAGACGTAATTCGAGGCGTAAAACCCCTCCATTACCTTTGAAAATAGGTCGTGTGAACCCAGCCTTAGGGCGCACAACAATCAGCATGACGAGTATGCTTGTCATGATGCAGCTACTTCCTGACGATCATGACAAGTATACTGCTCAGCAACCAGTTAATGACACTTCCTTATATCCATCCTGAGTGGTACTTTTTATTAACCGCTTTCCGACCACCAACAGAAAATTAAAGTTGGCGCCTGTTGGGCTCTGTGAAGAGCCGACATGAATTCAGGGTGGGTGTTAAAAGTGCAATCGGGTGTCTCAGAGTAGCGCTGACACCCAGATTGTAACTGTTAACCCCTGCCTCTTGTCCCGGAGACATGATTGGGACCTGATTGATTCAGGTCCCGATCAAGTGATCGCAGGGAAAGTTTGTTTTAGCAACAAACTGGAAAGTTTGCTGCTACAACAAACTTTCCCGGGGACCAATTTCGGGTGCTGCCATCGGTTGTCTTGTCAAAACCGGAGGCCATACAACGGCCTCCGGGTCTGCCATGCACGGAAGTCTATGAGGACCAGATGAAGTCCGGTCCTCATAGGCTTCCTGTCAGTGTCACTCTCAGCATGAAACTAACCATTTATAAAACATTACACTACCCAGGTAGCGTAATGTATTATAGCAGTGATCAGTGCTGCAGGTCTTCAAGTAAAAAAAGTAAAAAGTTAAAAAAAGGTAATAAAAATGTTTTATAAAAAGTTACAAAAACAAAAAATGCTTTTTTTCCTATAATAAGTATTTTATTATAGGAAAAAAATGAAAACATTAAAAAGGAAAAGATATTTGGTATAAATGAGTTCGTAATGACTCAAACTATAAAAAAATGTATATTTTTCCCTCACGGTGAACACCGCAAAAAAATTAAAAATTAAAAACCTATGTCAGAATCACTATTTTTTTGGTCACCACCGCTCCCAAAATATGGAATAAAAAGTGATCAAAAAGTCGCACGTACCCCAAAATAGTACCAATTAAAACTACAACCCGTTCCGCAAAAAATAAACCCTTACATCGCTTTTTTTGACTGGAAAATAAAAAAACTTATGGCTCTCAGAATATGGTGACACAAAAAATGTATTATTTTATAGAAAAGTGATTTTATTGCGCAAACGCCACAAAACTATATGCATATGGTATCGCCAAAATTGTACATACCCGCAGAATAAAGTAAAATGTCATTTATAGCGCATGGTGAACACTGTAAAAAAAAAAAAGGACAAAAAACGTTATGAAAAGATCACATTTACCCTAAAATTGTAAAATGAAAACAAATAAGCCGTCACACAGCTCCGGTGGAGAAAAAATAAAAAAGTTCTGACTCAGAATATAGCGACACAAATTGTCCAGAACGTTCCAAAAGCGGATAAGATTAGGCACCATTAACCCCTTAATGACCAGCCTATTTTAAACCTTAATGACCAAGGTATTTTTTATGTTTTTCCATCGTCGCATTCAAAGAGCAATAACTTTTTTATTTTTGTGTCGACATAGCTGTATAAGGTCTTCTTTTTTGTGGGACAAGTTGTATTTTTTAATAGCACCATTTTGAGGTACATACTATTTATTGACTAACTTTTCTTAACTTTTTTTGGGGGGGAATAGAAAAAAACCTGAAATTTTGCCACACTTTTTCGCGTCCTAAATCTATGCCGTTTACCGTGTGGTATAAATAATACAATAACTTTATTCAGCGGATTGTTATGATTGCAACTAGAGATGAGCGAACCGGGACAACCGAACCCGGTTTCGGTCCGAACTTCCGGAAAAGTTCGGTTCGCAGCGAATCCGAACTTCACCGGGTTCGGCCGAACCCGTTTTGACCGAACCCGGTCAAAAACATTATACAAATCGGCAGCCACTTGTCTCTATCAATCACTGATAGAGAAAAGAGGCTGCTGATTAAAAATAAAATAAAAAGCATTTCATACGTACCCGGTCGTTGTCTTGGTGACGAGTCCCTCTTCTTCCTCCAGTCCGACCTTTTCTGACGCGGCAGCCTGTGATTGGCTGCAGAGGCCTCTGCAGCCTGTGATTGGCTGCAGCGCTCACATGGGCTGCATCGTCATCAAGGGATGTCGAGAGGGACACGTCACCAAGGCAACGGCCAGGAGACCGGACTGGAGGAAGCAGGGAGTTCCCGGTAAGTATGAACGTCTTTTTTTTTACAGGTACTGTGATCGGTAGTCACTGTCCAGGGTACTGAAACAGTTACTGCCGATCAGTTAACTCTTTCAGCACCCTGAACAGTGACTATTTAGGGTATGTGCACACACACTAATTACGTCCGTAATTGACGGACGTATTTCGGCCGCAAGTACCGGACCGAACACAGTGCAGGGAGCCGGGCTCCTAGCATCATAGTTATGTACGACGCTAGGAGTCCCTGCCTCTCTGCAGGACAACTGTCCCGTACTGTAATCATGTTTTCAGTACGGGACAGTAGTTCCACGGAGAGGCAGGGACTCCTAGCATCGTACATAAGTATGATGCTAGGAGCCCGGCTCCCTGCAGTGTGTTCGGTCCGGTACTTGCGGCCGAAATACGTCCGTCAGTTACGGACGTAATTAGTGTGTGTGCACATACCCTTACTGACGTCGCTTAGCAACCCTGCCGTAATGACGGGTGCACACATGTAGCCACCCGTCATTACGGGGCCTCATGCACACGACCATAAAAACACCCGTTATCACGGGTCATAATTACGACCCGAAATACCGGGCCCATAGACTTCTGTTAGCCACGGGTACCTTCCCGTTTTCTCACGGGAAGGTGCCCGTGCCGTTAAAAAGATAGAACATGTTCTATTTTTTTATTTTACGGGCCGTGCTCGTAATTACGACTCGTAACTACGAGCACGGCCGGCCGGCCACGGGCAGCCGGCCGCTTTTGCGAACCGTGCTGTCATTATAATTATAGCAGCACGGCCCGTAAAATAGAAAAATAGAACATGTTCTATTTTTTTAACGGCACGGGCACCTTCCCGTGAGAAAACGGAAAGGTACCCGTGGGTAACAGAAGTCTATGAGCCCGTTATTGCGGGTCGTAATTCCGACCCGCAATAACGGGTGTTTTTACGGTCGTGTGCATAATGGGAGCACGGCTTGGAAAAACGAACGGCTGCCCGTACTCATCTCCTGAAATACTCTGTGCTGCCTTAAACTCTGTGGACAGGTCAGGATCCTGTTTATTTTAAATGCTGCTAGGGAACCCGCTCGATCCACTATATAAGGCTACACTACAGTGCAGCATTTAAAAGAAACAGGATCCTGACCTGTCCACAGAGTTTAAGGCAGCACAGAGTATTTCAGGAGATGAGCGTGCAGATTCAGTGCTGCTGTGAACTCTGCTCTTACCATTACGTAGCTCTCAGTCTGTTACCTCTCCTCCACTCCTGTCCTTAATAACACCTTCACATGATTGGCAAGTCACCACCCCGCACAAGATCTGCACGCTCATCTCCTGAAATACTCTGTGCTGCTGTGAACTCTGCTCTTACCATTACGTGGTGACTTGTCAATCATGTGAAGGTGTTCTGGAGGACAGGAGTGGAGGAGAGGTAACAGACTGAGAGCTACGTAATGGTAAGAGCAGAGTTCACAGCAGCACTGAATCTGCATGCTCATCTCCTGAAATACTCTGTGCTGCCTTAAACTCTATGGACAGGTCAGGATCCTGTTTCTTTTAAATGCTGCACTGTAGCGCAGCCTTATATAGTGGATCGAGCGGGTTCCCCAGCAGCATTTAAAAGAAACCGTGTTTGTGTATGTGTGTGTTTGTGTATATATGTGTGTTCGGGTATGTGACTTTGTCTGTTTTTGTTTTTATATGTGTGTTTGTGTATATGTGTGTGTGTGTGTGTATATATGGGTGTGTTTGTGTATATGCGTTTGTGTATATGTTTGTGTATATATGGGTGTATTTGTGTATATGTTTGTGTGTAGATGTTTGTGTGTGTTTTTGTATATGTGTGTGTTTGTGTATATGTGTGTATATAGGTGTGTGTTTGTGTGTATATATGGGTGTGTTTGTGTATATGTGTGTTTGGGTATGTGTGTTTTTGTTTGTATATGTGTTTGTGTATATGTGTTCGTGTATGTGTGTGTATAACTGTGTGTGTGTGTGTGTGTGTGTGTGTGTGTGTTTGGATATGTGTTTTTGTTTGTATATGTGTGAGTTCGTGTATATGTGTGTGTGTGTTTGTCTGTTTATGTGTGTGTGTGTGTGTGTGTGTTTGTATATCTTGTTGTGTTTGTGTATATATGTGTTTGTGTATGGTTGTTTGTTTGTGTGTGCGTGTATATATGTGTGTAGGTGAGTAGAAGTATTGTTATTGTTCACATTGATAACTGTTTTTTTATGTTGTTGCAGATTTTGATGTACCGATTGGACTACGTCTTCGATTCGTTGGACTACTGCGTAGATCTAAGTTTTTTCAAATTTTAATAAAATGGTTAACGAGGGTTTTGTTGGGGATTTCTTATTTCAATAAAAAAGAATTGTCTTTGTGGGTTTTTTTTAAACTTTATTAGTGCCTAGATAATGGCAGTTGGCTGATTGACAGCGTCCATTATTAAGGCGGTACTTAGTGTTAGCCGGTGCAGAGGCTATCACTAACCACCCATTATTACCCCGGTACCCACCACCACCAGGGGTGCCGGGAAGAGCTTGGTACGATCCAGTACCCGACCATCTGTTGTGATGGTCGGGTACTGGGGCGGCCGTAGGCTGGTATTATGAGGCTGGGAAGGGCCAAAATCAGTGGACCTTCCCACCCTTGTAATGCTAGGCTGCTGCTGCTGTGTTGTATCGGGCTGGTTATAAAAATGGGGGGGACCCCCACGTCGTTTTTTTTTTTTGAATTTAACAAATTTAGCAATAGACGGGTCCCCAACATTTTTAATAACCAGCCATATACAAGGCCGCAGCAGTCTGGCATTACATTGGTGGGAAGGGCCACTGGTTTTGTCCATTCCCAGGCTAATAACACTGTGTTGTATGTGGCTGGTTATGATAAATTGGGTGGAACCCCATGTCTTTTAAAAAAAATAAATTTAAATAAATAATTTAAAAAAATGACGTGGGGTCCCCCCCACTTTTATAACCAGCCAGATACAACACAGCAGCAGCAGCCTAGCATTACAAGGGTGGGAAGGTCCACTGTTTTTGGCCCTTCCCAGCCTCATAATACCAGCCTGCGGCCGCCCCAGAGCCCGACCATCACAACAGATGGTCGGGTACTGGATCGTACCTGGCTCTTCCCGGCACCCCTGGTGGTGGTGGGTACCGGGGTAATAATGGTGGTTAGTGTTAGCCTCTGCACCGGCTAACACTAAGCCTCGCCTTAGTAATGGATGTTGTCACTCAGACAGCGGCCATTACTAAAGTGGTAGTAATAAAATTTGAAAAGACAAAGATATAGATAAAATATTTTATTGAAATAAAGCACCCCCAACACAACCCTCATTAACCATTTTATTGTAGAAAAAAAACACGTCATCTAAGTAGTCCTCGAAACCGACGTAGTCCAAACACCAAACCTGTGAAAAAAAATTTTTTAATAAAACATGTCGTAGGCTTAGATTCAGTTTAATGTGTGATACTGACTGTTATACCATGTATAGAAGCCTGCCGTGAAGTTGACTTAGATACAGGGCGCCAGCAGACAGTATCATACATGGCCATACATACATATATACAAACATACATACAAGCATGCACATATATACATGCAAATATACATACATGCAAACATACACACATATATACATGCAAACTATCATACATACATGAATACACACACACACACATGAAAACATACATACAAACAAACATGCAAAGATACATACATACATATATACAAGCATGCACAAATATACATGCAAACATAAATACATGCAAACATAATTACATACATGCACATATATATAAACATACATGCAAACATACATGCAAAAATAAAAACATGCAAACATACATACATACTCACATGACAACATACATACAAACATACATGACAACATACATACATGCAAACATACATACACACATGCAAACATGTATACATGCAAATATACATACAAACATACACATGTATACATACATGCCAACATACATGCAAACATACATGCACATATATACATACATACAACATACACACATGCAAATATATACACATACACACATGCACATATATACATACATGCCAACATACATGCACATATATACATACATGCCAACATACATACATACATACATGACAACATACATATATATATACACACATGCAAATATACATACAAACATGCATACATACATACATGCAAACATACATTCATGCAAACACACATACATGCAAACATACATACATTCATGCAAACATACATACATACAAATATACATACACACATGCACATATATACATACATACATACATACATACATACATGACAACATACATACATACATACATAACAACATACATGCAAAAATACATACATGCAAACATACATGCAAATATATACATGCAAATATACATACAACATGCACATATATACATACATGCCAATATACATGCACAGATATACATACATGACAACATACATACATGCCAACATACATACATACATGACAACATACATACATGCCAACATACATACATACATACATACATACATGCCAAAAAAAATAATAATACGTTCATACTTACTTTCCTCCTGTCCGGCCTCCAGCGATGACGTTTCATCCATGTCGCCGCTGCAGCCTGTGATTGGCTGCAGAGGCGGTCACGTGGGATGAAGCGTCATCCTGGCGTGCGTGACCGCCACTACAGCCTGTGATTGGCTGCAGCGGCGAAAGGGATGAAACGTCATCGCTGGAGGCCGGACAGGAGGAAAGTAAGTACGAACGTATAATTTTTATTTTTTTATTACATTTATTAAAATTGTATTTTCCGCGCGCCGAGCATGTACTGTGAAGGTTGCTGAAAGAGTTAGTGCAGCCCATTAACTCTATCAGCACCCCGGACAGTAGCATGCTCGGCGCACGTAAGTGACAGGTTCGGTCAGAACTAGTTCGGTCCGAACCAAACTTTTCTGTGAAATTCGGCGAACTAGCCGAACCGAACTTTTGATAAGTTCGCTCATCTCTAATTGCAACAATACCAAATTTGTATAGATTTTGTATGTTTTACTACTTTTAACATAAAAACGCTTTTTTTTCAAAATTATTTGTTTTTGTGTCTCCATATTTGAAGAGCCATAACTTTTTTATTGTGCCGCCGATGCAGTTGTAGGATTCAGAGAAAACAGCAATTTTTCCATAGTTTTTTATTTAATTTTTTACGGCGTTCACCGTGCGGGTTAAATAATATAATAGCTTTATAGTCGGGGTCATTATGGACGCGGCGATACAAATATGCATAACTTTTTTACTTTATTTTGTTTTTTTAATAGTAAAGCAGTTTGTAAGGGGAAAAAGTGAGTTTTTCATTTTTTTTTTTCACATTTTTTTTATTAACTTTATTAAACTTTCTTTTAACTTTTTTACTAGTCCCACTAGGGGACTTAATATGCGATCATCCGATCGCTATTATAATACACTGCAATACTATTGTATTGCAGTGTATTACTGCCTGTCCATTTAAAACGGACAGGCATCTGCTAGGACATGCCTACGACATGAACTAGCAGGCATTCACTACAGGCAGACCTGGGGGCCGTTATTAGGCCCCCGGCTGCAATCGGAGACACAGACAATCGGTGATCTTATCACCGGGTGTCGGTGGGATGAAAGGGAGCTCCCTCCCTCTCTCCAAAACAACTCAGATGCGGCACACGCTATTGAGCGCCGCATCTGAGGGGTTAAATGGGTTGGATCGATACTTACACTACCATTCAAAAGTTTGGGGTTTCCTTGAAAACTCACACTTATATTTATCAAATGAGTTGCAAAATGACTAGAAAATATAGTCAAGACATTGACGAGGTTAGAAATAATGAATTTTATTTCAAATAATAATTTTCTCCTTCAAACTTTGCTTTTGTCAAAGAATGCTCCATTTGCAGCAATTACAGCATTGCAGACCTTTGGCATTCTAGCTGTTAATTTGCTGAGGTAATCGTGAGAAATTTCACCCCATGCTTCCAGAAGCCCCTCCCACAAGTTGGATTGGCTTGATGGGCACTTCTTGCGTACCATACGGTCAAGCTGCTCCCACAACAGCTCTATGGGGTTGAGATCTGGTGACTGCGCTGGCCACTCCATTACAGATAGAATACCAGCTGCCTGCTTCTTCCCTAAATAGTTTTTGCATAATGTGGAGGTGTGCTTTGGGTCATTGTCCTGTTGTAGGATGAAATTGGCTCCAATCAAGCGCGGTCCCCAGGGTATGGCATGGCGTTGCAAAATGTAGTGATTGCCTTCCTTATTCAAAATCCCTTTTTTACCTTGTACAAATCTCCCACTTTACCAGCACCAAAGCAACCCCAGACCATCACATTACCTCCACCATGCTTGACAGATGGCATCAGGCACTCTTCCAGCATATTTTCAGTTGTTCTGCATCTCACAAATGTTCTTCTGTGTCATCCAAACACCTCAAAATTAGATTTGTCTGTCCATAACACTTTTTTCCAATCTTCCTCTGTCCAATGTCTGTGTGCTTTTGCCCATATTAATCTTTTCCTTTTATTAGCCAGTCTCAGATATGGATTTTTCTTTGCCACTCTGCCCTGAAGGCCAGCATCCGGGAGTCGCCTCTTCACTGCAGACGTTGACACTGGCATTTTGTGGGTACTATTTAATGAAGCTGCCAGTTGAGGACCTGTGAGGCGTCTATTTCTCAAACTAGGACAGAAAAACGGACAAGGAGGCAGCACTTCCAAAACTAGGAAAGCCTTTAATCACCCATGCAACGTTTCAATCCCTCAGGACCTTTCTCAAGCATAAAAAACACACCCAAAATCCAAGTATTTAAGGACTCACAGAGTCAATTAGCAATAAATCAGTGATCAAATAAAAAACAATAAATATATGAATAAGTGGTAACAAGTAAATCAGTTGTAAAATGTATACAAGTACAAGGGTGAAAATTGCATGTGTACATATAGTTAAATCAGGGACTGGTACAAACACTAAACAGTCCAGTGTAAACATTGAAAAATAGTTAATAGATCACCCAGGTGTATATATTAAAAACAAGATTGCTTACTGTCATTTGTGGGGGGCGGAAGGACATATTCCTAATGCATTTACAGCGTCCCTGCATACCAGCTGCGTGAATCCCACATGTGTGTGAGCAAGCATGTCTCATCAGTGAGTATGTGCCGAAATCCCGCGAGATTACTCTATGTAAATCTTGCACATGTGCAGTTGTACCACAACCCACATGGCGGCCATCTTGAAAGATGGCAAAGGGATCATATAAGTCTTGGCAAACTGCTGGTGCATGTTTTGGCTGAATAGCCACATAAAGGGGAAGGGACTAGATAAGTTTAATGTCCTAAGAGCATAAGGGGGGGGGGATCTAGAGGGGACAAAGGGGACTGAAATGGGTCCCCTATGTCAACTTCAATATATCCAGGAGTGCAGCATAAACCAGTGCAACAAACACCCGGATGCTAACACAGCTGAATGTATAAAAATTCTGTCGTGATGTATGCAGATATATATACAAACCCCCCAAAAAATTGTTATGTAAGGCAAATAAAACAGTATGAGTCCCAGCATATCCAATAGTAATATCCCACTTCAAAGAGACAAAAAATGCTATGGACCAAGCAAGGGAAATATATTCAGCTTGGATAGATGTATGTAGGCACCCGAAACCCAAGGGAATAATCCACTCCGCAAAATGTTTTTTTTTTATTTCTCAAACTAGAGACTCTAATGAACTTGTCTTGTTGCTCAGTTGTGCAGCGGCGCCTCCCATTTCTCTTTCTACTCTGGTTAGAGCCTGTTTATGCTGTCCTCTGAAGGGAGTAGTACACACCGTTGTAGGAAATCTTCAGTTTCGTGGCAATTTCTCGCATGGAATAGCCTTCATTTCAAAGAACAAGAATAGACTGTCGAGTTTCACATGAAAGCTCTCGAGAGTTTAATCGAACCCACAAATGTAATGCTCCAGATTCTCAACTAGCTCAAAGGAAGGTCAGTTTTATAGCTCCTCTAAACAGCAAAACTGTTTACAGCGGTGCTAACATAATTGCACAAGGGTTTTCAAGTGTTTTCTAATCATTCATTAGCCTTCTAACACAGTTAGCATACACAATGTACCATTAGAACACTGGAGTGATGGTTGCTGGAAATGGGCCTCTATACACCTATGTAGATATTGCATTAAAAACCAGGCGTTTGTAGCTAGAATAGTCATTTAGCACATTAACAATGTATAGAGTGTATTTCTGATTAATTTAATGTTATCTTCATTCAAAAAAACTGTGCTTTTCTTGCAAAAATAAGGAAATTTCTAAGTGACCCTAAACTTTTGAACGGTAGTGTATATTGCTACTGCATGTGAACATACCCTTATTCTGCCCCTGGATTCAAGTATGGCACTGTACATACAAAACATATAATCTGTATCAAGTATCGTCCCCATTAGACATTTAACACTAGACTTATTAGACTTCTTAAATCCATCTTTATGTTGGTTTGGATCATATTGTTTCTATTTTCATGTGTGCACCATAGTCTATAAATTATATTAATATATGATGAAGTACACAATAAAAAATAAAAAAAAGCTACAGTATGTTGCCAGACAAATAGTGTTTCCAATATAAGTTAAGTTGTGCTGTACTCGTACGGCTGCAGAAACTCCCAGCATTCTCAGCTAATTATTCCTTTTTGTGCTAATCTACTGGGTGCTTCCAGACAAGGAATGTAATTGATCGTATATGAAAAAAACATCATTAATACAGAATTGCTCCAGACGTGCTTTATCAAGCTGTTCTTTTTTCATTAGTGATTTCACCCCTAGTGCTTAAATTACTGAGGCACTTCACACATCAGAGAAGAGACGATTATATGGAGAAAAGAGGAGGAGAAGACTCCAGAAAATAAAGAAAAAGCGGTTCTACTTAAATTACTGTAAACCCCCAAAATGTCTTTCCTCCTTCTTATATGCCTTTTTAATTCTATCTAATAAAACAGTACAATAAAATCACCAATATGTCGTCTTTGATTTGTAACCTTTGTTACTAACACAATAAGAACTGACTTCCATAGGAAATGATTAGTAAAGGGAAAAAAATCTCTCCATTTAAAATTCAGCTGTTGCAACATATGCTTGTCGAGGATTGAAAATTGCCTTTGGAAGTTTTTGCTTGGTCTCCTCTGCTATTTTTCATACTTAATGAATTTGTCAGCACTTTGGAAAGTTGGTGATAAATATTTTTAAATTAGGAGTAGAAGGAAAAAATTAAAGCAGAATTTAGAAACAGAGTTACTGTAGATAGTGAAAAAGAGAATATCCAAAGGCAAATATAAATGAAGAGAACTTAAATGATGACCATTACGCGATAGTTTATTCACAGACAAGCTCCAAACCTTTGTAAGAGGAATTATAGAAAATGGCATAAAGTTGTAATGTATGAAGTATGATTATGAAGTATGAGCATGAAAATTAGTGTTAGATTTGTAGAAATAAAAAATGATAAAAGATAAATAGACAGCTAGCATAGTGTTACATTAGAAAATATAACAATATTATAAGTAATAGATGATAGAAGATAGATAGCTAGATAGATAGATATGAGAATAATGAGATACATAGATAAATAGGCAGCACTCACAAAGGCCTATAGTGAAAAAAGAGGGTGCCTTTCTCAAGCCACTATAAGCCTTTAAGTGCTGCCTATTTACTGCTTTTTGGCTAGTGGGACAGTGGTCAGTTCCCTAAGGCTTGTACCCCCTTTCATTTAAGCTGGTGCTGCTGGGTTTTATTTTTGTATCTAGAAAGATAGATGGATGGATGGATAGATTGATAGATAGATAGATAGATGATAGATAGATAGATAGATAGATAGATAGATGTCCTCATACACCCTATAGGATACAAATACTAGAAATATGCTAGGATATAATTATTTTCTGTGTGCTGTTGAGTGGCCCTTAATAATATTATGTCCATTCCGAGTGAGGCTCTGTTTAAATTCATGTTTGTAATGTACATTTGATATATATGTCATAAAGCCCATAGATTGGCAAGATGTATGCTTTGTACAGAAAGCGCAGGCTGCTATTCTTTTCTAAAGAGCTTTCTGCTGGAAAAAATCCTATACTCCATAGTTTTACAATGGTAGTCAATGGCAAACATATGCTGCTATATGGGCTTACAGTTGTATATGCCTAGGCCTTACATTCAGTGGTAAACTTTAAATGTGCACACGCAGGATGAGAGTGCTATATTTATGATCTCATGTGATAGAAAAACCTTAAGCTTTAAAGGGGTTGTCTGAATAAAACAATACCTTTCCATATGCCCTATTCGGGTGTACAGACATTATAGATAGGGTCACCTGCTTGAGACCTCCGCCTATTAGAGCAAAGAGCTGGCATGTAGTATTACATTTCTCCTTCAGCACTCGTATGTATTAAATGTATTGCCAGACGCAACTTCTCCATGCAATGTTAGTTCTTCAATAGAAGCCAGACCCATGGCAGTGAGCTGATCCCTATTGTCAAAGTATCAAAAGTTGAAGCATTCCAAACTATATCCTCTCAATTATATCCTGTCATTCAAATGTTACTGACAAACCCCTAGACTTCTGCTGTAGTGCTTAACATAGTAACAAACTGTAGTTTGTAAGGCTGAAAGACATATGTTCATCCAGTACAGCCTATTATCCTGCAATGTTAATCCAGAGAAAGTCATCTTTCCTCATCGTAAGGAAAAAGATCCTTAATAAATCCAGAATGAATCGCTGGATTAAGAATCTATCTCCAGAAATCTATTACATATAACCTGCCATATTATCACACTCAAGGAAGTCATGAGGGCTCCATTGTGCACTGTTTTAGTGAAGTTATCATGACAAAATCCCCTTCTATGTTTGTGTACAAACCTTTCCTTTCAATGTAGAGAATGCCCCCTTGTTATAATTACAATGCTGGGTATAATTAGATCCTGAGAAAGATCTCTGTATTGACGTACAGTATGATGCATTTATACATAGTTATTAGGTCATCTTTCAGCCGTATTTTTTTCTAAACTAAGGGGCTGTTCACATCAGCGTCGGGCTTCTGTTCATGGGTTCCGTTTGACCTTACCGTCGGAGGAACCGATGAACGGAAGCCAAACAGAAACCATAGTCGACTACGCTATTGTTTCCGCTAAAAAAACAGAAACCCTACGGAATGGAACCAAACAGAAACCAATTTCAACAGAAGCATTACCATTGAAATCAATGGTGATGCAAACGGAAGCTATGGTTTCCGTTTGGCTTTCCGTTCATCGGTTCCTCTGACGGAGAGGGTGAACGGAACCCATGATCGAAAGCCCAACACTAATGTAAACGCACCCTAAATAACTAGAGATGAGCGAACTTATGAAAAGTTTGGTTCGGCTGGTTCGCCGAATTTCACGAAAAAGTTTGATTCGGACCAAACTAGTTCTGACCGAACCTGTAATTTCCGTGCGCCGAGCATGGTACTGTCCAGGGTGCTGAAAGAGTTAATGGGCTGCACTAACTCTTTCAGCAACCTAGTGACCGCTCTAGATCTAGATCCTTCTCTCACTCTAGATCTTTGTCAGTTTCATCCCGTACTTCAGGTGAGGAAATCAATAGAATTAGGGATACTCATATTAATAGCACCATTGGGACTAATCAGGGACCATCGGGCTCCAGACGATACTATGACAGATATGCGAAACATAAGAATCTGCGAAACCATCCACAGGATAAGAACTCAACTAACAAATTGTAGGTAATTAACCTATCCTCTCATGCCCTCTCTGATGCCCAATGTGAGGTCCTTGGTAAGGGTTTGACTTTCTCACCCACGAATTCTTTTGATTTTTTTACAGCGCTAAAGGATTTACATTTATTTTCGCGCAAACTGGTTTTAAAAAAACTTCACAGTAGGAGCTCTGATAATTTTGTGATTACCAGTGAGATGGAAAGAGAGGCCCTACAATCCCTTGAGGATCTTCTGCGTGAACAAACAGTAATTGAGGTAATGGGTGCTTTTCCTGCGTCAGTCTTGCCCAGATCCGCGAGGTTCCCCCCTTGTCTCTGTGTCCCCAGGTGGAAATTTTCACCAGACTAGACATGGATGAGTTCAAGAAACTATCCACCATGAGAAGAGGAGACAATCTGACTATTTTACAGAAGAAAGCATTAAGTGAATTGCAACTATTGGATGATGTTGTAATCAAACCAGCAGACAAGGGGGGGAATATCGTGGTCTGGCCAGCGGTCAAGTACAAAAGGGAAGCCCTGAGACAGTTACGTGACAAACAGACCTATGTTAAACTAACACACAGCCCTTTGCCTACTTTTTCCTCAGAATTAGCGAAAATTCTTAATAAAGCCTTGGATAAGGGACTTATTCCAAAGAAAATATATGAGGGACTTCTGATTGACGAGCCCAAGATTCCCACACTCTACTTTTTACCCAAGGTGCATAAGAGTCTAACGGACCCCCCAGGACGTCCAATCGTGTCAGGTATGGGTGGTCTTTGTGACCCAATTCGCAAATTTGTTGATTATTACCTAAAACCTTTGGTCACCGAGCTACCTTCATACGTTAGAGACACGACGGAAGTCCTGGGGAGGTTGGACGGAATCCAAATTGAGTCAGATATGATACTAGTTACGGCAGACGTAGAGTCGCTGTATACATGTATACGGCAGTGTGATGGCCTGGAGGCGGTCCGCTTCTTCCTGGGGACCAGCCACCGGGATGGCGAAATGTGTGATCTAATCCTGGAACTGCTACAATATATTCTGCCACATAACTTTTTTGTGTTTAAGGATCATTTCTACCTACAGACCAGGGGCACTGCCATGGGTGCGGCCTGTGCGCCATCCTATGCAAACCTGTTTCTCGGACTCTGGGAGAGGCAGGTTTTTCTTGGGGATGGCGCCCGGGCCGCTGAACATGTGCAGTGCTGGCTTCAATACATTGATGATGTTTTGTTTATTTGGCAGGGGTCCGATTGTGAATTGGCGGTATTCATGCAGCAGTTGAATACCAACTCTTCCAACATCAAGTTGACCTATAAGGCACATAAACACCAAATAGATTTTTTGGATATACAAATTTTTACTGATCATGATGGATTCCTTCAGACTGACGTCTTTCGTAAATCCACATCAGTTAATTTACTGCTGCATGCTACGTCCTTTCACACTCGCCCAACTGTCAAATCCATCCCAGTTGGACAGTTTCTTAGGATGAAGCGAATCTGCTCTACTGACAGGCTGTTTGAACGACAGTCTGATGTACTTAAATTCAGATTTTCGGACAGAGGGTATAGCACACGTCTCATTAAATCAGGGTATAATAGGGCTAGAAGAACACCTCACTGCGATTTACTGCGAACTAAAACCCATTCAACGGTCGATAATAATATTCGCTTTATCACAACTTATAATAATCAGTGGGACAAAATGAGGTCCATTCTTGGGCATCACTGGCCAATTCTGAGATCAGAACCAGCCCTAGCACAGTGTTTGCCCGCGAAACCCATGATGACAGCTAAGAGGAGTAAAAACCTCAAAGATCTCCTAACTAAAAGCCACTATGTACCTAAATATGTCAATCCTTTTAGCACGAGAGAACCAAAAGTTGGATGTTATCCATGTGGTGACTGTAGTGCATGTCCCAATATCAGCAGAGCTGGTGACTTTGCAACAGCAGATGGAACACGAACCTTTAAGATTAGGGATTACATTTCATGTAGTACCACACATGTAGTGTACTACGCACTCTGCGGATGCCCTAAGATTTATGTGGACTTAACATCCAGACAGCTGAGGATACGCACCAGAGAGCATGTTCGTGATATCGCTGGAGCTAATGCAATCAGCGATCTTAAACAACTTAAAACACTGCCAAGACATTTTAAACAGCACCATGGTTGCAATCCAAAGTCTCTTAGAATTCGTGGAATAGACCGTATACATTGTGGCATCAGAGGGGGAGTAATCTGAGGAAGTTTCTGGCCCAAAAAGAGTGTATGTGGATCGTCAAATTGGGATCCATGACTCCCAGCGGCCTTAACGAACAACTCAATTTCGCCACGTTTCTTTAAAATTTAAATTAAAAAAAAAACAAAAAAAAACCCTACCTCCATATGTTTTTAATTGAATTTTAACTTTGTGTCTTTTGTTATGGTACATAGGTGTTTGATGCATCATTTATCCCGACAGCCTCCTTTGGGCAAGATTGCATCAGTCCTGTAAAACAGACCCTATCATTATAGAATCCTTAATTGTCAGAAATAAGAGTCTGTCTATGACTGTAATTTTAAGGCAGCTCTCTACTTCTTTTAGGGTTAAACAGGTGACATTTAATGTAGAATGTACCTTATCCCTCTGCATTTCACCTGAAATGTCATTCTTCTCTGTGAACAAAGTGGAGAAAAAAAAATGTTTCATAAATTTGCCTTCTCCTCATCACTCTCAACAATTTTTCCCTCATTACTTTTTAAATTGCAAACACTCCCAGTTATAACCTTTTTACTTTGAAGAATATTTTAGGGTTAGTTTTACTTTTGTGCTTTGCGCACTCAACTACAAAGAAACTTTTTGTGGATTAAAGGTAAGAGAAGTATGTTCAAAATGGTTTTCTTCCTACTGTCCAGTAGTATATTGTGCCAATTGCTAGGAAGATGGTCGAAGCAACTCTATAAACATACTATATAGAGATATAAGCTAGATAGATTTTAGAGCTCTATAATATTAACCCCTTATGGACACGGACAATTTTGGCCTTGAGGATAGAATCATTTTTTTATATTTTCCTCTCTGCATCCCGACACTCATAACTTTTCTATGTTTTGTTCGACTTAGCTGTACGAGCCTTTGTTTTTTACGGGATGAGTTGTACTTTATGTAGGTGACATTTTTTGGTACATTTGCATTATCGTTTAATTTATATACATTTTTATTTTGGCAAAAAAGCAGAAAAAAAGCTCTGCTACGGTTTTTAATTTTTTTTTTTACACCATACAGCGATCATCATAAATAATCTTATACATTTGTTGTACAGGTCTATACGGTCACACCAATGCCAAATATGTTTATATTATTTTATGTTTTGGGACTTATATTTTGTAAAGTTTATTAATTGTAAGAAATTTAATTTCCGTGTGGTTCATTTTACTGTTTTTTTTTAATTTAACATAACTTGTTTTTTTAATTCATTTAACTTTTTTTTTATCCCATAGGGGGATTTTTCATTTTAATTTTTTAACTTTAATGTACTGACATATATCTATATACCAATACATTAGCCTGTGTACTGATTGTACACAGGCAGTAGTTAGGGCATACCTCAGTATTCCGAATTCCCTGCGGCGCACAGGGTGGATATGCTGCGTGCTTTTACGCAGCGTATCCACTTTGTGTGAGCTCAGCCTTGCAATATAGTTGTCACTACAAATGTGTGGAACCTTAACTTTTCTTGAATAGCATTAAGTTATACAATTTGTCATCATACCATTCAAAACAATCTTGTGACATCCAGTAAAAAAGCGTATACCCTAAACATATGAGTTGCTTAAACATGAAAGACTATGGGCGAAGCATGCTACTTGCCAGAGGCATCTATCACAGCCATCTATTAAAAAAACGTATACGTCAAACATATGTTTTCTTTTAACATTTAAATCTTTGGGCGACAAACGGCTGATAGTTGGCATCCGAGGTATACTTTTCTTTTTTTTATGTTTTTGTTTAACATCTAGCGTCATGCATCTCAGGATATGTCGGATTTTCAGATAAATTAAGGGTGGACACATCTGTATGTAGCATTATTAGGGACTGTACTGTTTCAGCAAGCTGGCATTGCTATAGGAGTATTATTGATGTGTGGGAAGCATTAGTACATAGATACTACTGTGTGGATATTACTGCGAGGAGGGGAATTCTAGGTGTAATTTTTTTTCATTATTATTATTATTATTATTATTATTATTACTGAGAATATATAACTGGGAACTTATCACTGCACAAAATGAATATGTAGACACCATGGCATAAATTGCTGTGTGGGCATAAATTGCCACTAATATGTAGCAGAATTGCTATGTGCAACATTACTGTGTGGCCAAGATCATCTAGGAAATATTCCTATTAATACATTATATTACATTATTTAAGAATAAATATCCCGGCTTTTCTTAAATGTATTTACAGTTTCTTTTGAAACAAGAGCACATTCAATCATTTTTCCATCCAGCCTGAAAGGATAATCTTGTAGGCCATATGCAATCTTTATATTCACTATTGTTTGTCCTACAACTTTCCGCTTTGTGGCTGGCTGTGTATTCCAAGCAGAGACGGCAGGATGATTTGTAATTAGTCACTAGCTTGCAAATATAAATCGAGAAAGACAGGAACAAACAGGATTCTTTGTGCTTTCAGCTTCTCACAGCTTCTTTGCTAACGGCACATGGCTGGTTATATTACATATAAACATTGCATTGACTCAGATACTTTGATTATTTAACTGGGATGCAGTGATAACTATATTTGGACTTCTCTATGCATGTTGCACCCTGCTGCTTGTCTGGGGCTAGGAATAGGTGGGGCTGCTTCACTAATGCTGTCTAAAACTTAGGCCGGCACCCTATGGGCCGGATACGCTGCATGTGGTGCGTTTTTTCGGACAGATTTTTCCCCTGCGGAAAGCAGCGGTAAAAAACACTCATACATACCTAGGCCATTGTTATGGTGACGCATCCCTCCTGTGCAGTACAGTCCGGCCTCCCTGCATGACGCTGCAGCCCATGTGACCACTGCAGCGTGGTATTGGCTGCAGTAACGTCATCCAAGGAGGCCGGCCCTATGACGTCATCCAGGCCAGCCTTCTGGGATGATGTTTCATCCCATTTAACCGCCGCTGCAGCCTGTGATTGGCTGCAGCGGTCACATGGGATGAAACGTCATCCCTGGAGTTCATACTGCAGGAATAAGACGTTCTGGGTAAGTATTCTTTTTTTTTTTCGGAATTGCGATTTTGCAAAAGTCACAACACTTTCTGTTGAGGGTTTTGTATCCCCATTGTATTTAATGGGGAAAGCCCCCAAAAGAAAATCAACAAAAAACGCATCATAAATTGACATGCTGCGGAATTCTAAATCTAAATTCTAAATTTTCTAAATCTGATCCACTTTGCTGCTACTGTAAATGCTGCGGAATTTCCACATACAATTCCGTTGCGGACATTCCGCAGTGTTTACACTACGTGGGAACTCGGCCTTAGACAGCGTAAACTTCAACCATTTGGTCAGAAGTTCTGCGAATTTTACCATCATACTGTTTAATAAATTTAGTTTATCTTTGCTAGACATGTTAGACACTTTTTTCTTCATTGAACCACCTTTTAATTAGCTTAGTTCACGCAAGTTATTTTCGTAAAAACTTTGGTGTCATTTTGGCACACCTTTGGTGCATTTTCCTAAGTCACTAAGTTTTCTAGACGCTTTAAAATATAACTAGTGATGCGCAAACATCTGCTCTTTTTGGAAAAACACACAAAACAAAGCAAGCAAATCAATATTAATTGCACCACCAATAAGTTAAAAACGAAATACTCATTATTTCATTATGCCCCAAAAACACACAATTATGGTAGTTTCAATGCCCTGTCCAAAGTAAGACATGTGACCAGAGACCAGCACTAATACAACGCAAAGATACACACTAGTCCCACCCAGCAAGAGAATCAAAAAATGTAATGCATCAAATAGTACACAAATAGAACATATACATATATAAAGTGCCATGTGCAATAAACAATACCCACTGTGGCTATTTATGCTCTCAAGATGGAAAAAACCTGTACAAGGTCAATGGCGGATCATAATAGGGGCCCAAAGTACATTGTGAATCTCTGTAAAAACCATGATAGAACTGCGTCGTCTATGGCTCGCAAAAGGACCTGCAGACATATAATAATTAATTGTTCCCCAAGACATTTTTGAAAGTGACTTGAAATATATTTTGATCTTTGTTAAGATGTACATTTCAACCTGGAAGGTGTTGCTTCTTTGTGTTTTGGACCTTGAATGGTTTTGGTTTGTTTTCTATTTAAAAACTTTAAAGGGCATGTCCACCTTCGCAACCACATTTTTAAAAATTGTCCCAATGCATCAATGCATCAAAATTGTCCTAATGCATAAAATAAGAAATGAAGCAACTTTACATAAGGTTTTCAGAACAAATTTCCTATAGTTTTAATTTTACAGCCCCAATGCAAAATATGTGTCTCCATGGCAAAATACAATAAACACTGAATAGTTTGTTCCTGTAGTCATACTCCATTTTAACTGTTCTTTGCTTCTTGCTAACCTACAGAATGAACAATATGATGTAGAAAGAAGTAGGGAATAGATAGAAGTAGACTGCGGAGTCAGACTATACAGGGTTTATTTGTTGTATGTTACTATGGAGATGCATAGTCTGTGTAGGAGCTGTAGAAACAAAATTATAGGATTTTTTTTATTAAGTTGCTTCCTTTTTTATTTTATAGGCATTGGGATATTTAAAAAAAATATTTTTGTCATGTAGAAATAGCATTCAAAAAAGAAAAAGAAAATGAAAAAGAAAAACATTTGTGAGATGGCCATATATGTTATATGATAGCGCCTTATCAAAGTATCCAAACTGTGTAAAATTGCTTGATTTCTTGTTAAAACAGATTTATCTAAAACAGTATTTCCGTTAGACTAGGTAAAACCCCATTTGGACTCTAACATTTGAAATGTCCCTCCAAACATCTTACCCAGATACAGTATATGCAACTGTATCGGCACACATCTGCTATTGACTCCCTTTGAAAAAAAATGTTTTCCATATGGTATACCTTTTCTTTTTGCATAGTTATATTGAAAAACAACTATGTTTTTTAGTACTATGTATGCCGCCAAACATGTGTCCGAAATGTCAATCTTAGCATATGTTTGGCTAATAATGGGCATGTTAGGTGTATATGTCTAGGCAATCTAACCAAGAATAGACTGAACGTAGAGCTAAAACACATAATGTAAACCTAGTCTAAAAAAAAAATTTTATGTTTCATTTGCTGTTCATGGTAATAGATTATTTTACAGAATACTACATGTTTTTCAAATGTCAAAGGCAAGTTGTTGATTTTTCTTCTGTTTTATAGTATTACCACTATACCACAAAGCCATAATGTGAAAAATTCTTCTATAGAAACTGGGATATTTGATCCATGTTGAAAGTTAACAAGATGAAGGGCTAGAAGACCATCACTTAACATATCATCGAATCCGAATCAGAAGTGAGGTACAACTTCATCCATAACAGTTGTTGTCGGACAGCTTATAAATAAAGCATATAGAACGGCTTTATCAGCTGCACCTACACAAGCTGTATGTCATACAGTGTTTTCAGGTCTTCCAGATCACACACATCCTTCATAATGATAGTATCAGCGAAGAAGGCTTTTGATGGATTCATCTGTCTGAGAACATTTCTTTGGTTGCTCAAACCAGTTAATGAGATTAGTTAAACTGTTTTTTTTCCACTTCTCCCATCTAATGAGAATTAGATAGAATATCCTGGATTCAAAATGATTTAGTCACGGGAAGCTTCCATTAGTCTTTTCTTAAATGCTGTCAAACTGTGGAAAATTGTAATATTAGTTTTAGATTTCTCATCATCAGCCATATTTTAGCTGCCGGTCTCTTGTCAAATGAGGTGGGAAGAATCCAGAGGTGTCCGCAAGGCAGACATTTTTCACACTGAGGAAGACAAATAGTAATGGCACTGCGGCATTTGGAAAGGTGAATAGACAAAGACTTGTTAATGCTAGAGAACAATTGCATTGCCAGCCATTTATTTTAGTACTCTGTAATTATATAAAAAGAGAGAGCAAGTGGCCTTCTGAAAGGAAGAAATGTCCAACTTTTTTCACAGGAATAAAAGATACAATATTATCTGTGCTTTGACAATATATGGTAAAAAATTGTTCTCTCATTCAATACAACTTTGGGTTTAACACCCACAGTTACATAAATGCTGTTACATGTATGCTGTTAGTACTGTTATGTATTAAAATTGGAGATAGACAGATAGATAGATAGATAGATAGATAGATAGATAGATAGATAGATAGATAGATAGATAGATAGATAGATAGATAGATAGATAGATAGATAGATAGATATTAGAACTCTATAATAATATTCAAGGCATTTTCCCATCTCATAAAGGGATGGCATAATGCTAAGTTATGCCATCACTTTCTGTTTGGCGGGGGGTCTGAATGTCAGGACACCACCAAATCTTAGATTGTAGCGCCTGCAGTGCTACTTTCGTACTGTGTCAACTTTAATGTTTTTACCTGCTCAGAGGCACTCCTTGCGACTGGCAAGGAACTACATCATAGCACCATTCATTTGAATGAAGGGGTGACGCAGTTCCCTGCACAGCGTATAGTCGGGGAGTGTCGTTATTCAGTACAAAGGCATCCAGTAAAAAATAAAAGAGTACTGCATGGTATAAGTTTTTTTCTTACAATAGGATCCTATGGAACCTGTACAGTTTTCCACTGTAAAGCCGAAGCTTTATGTTGAAGGTCAGAGATGTGCCCTTCTTTAATTTATCTCTAAACCCAACATATCCCGAGATGTGTGGCGTGAGATGTTAACCAGGGAAGTAAAAAAAACATATACATCCAACGGATGCCATCTGTCATCCGTCCGTCGCCAATAGACTCCCATGTTAAACAACCTATACAATTAACGTACACTACCGTTCAAAAGTTTAGGGTCACCCAGACAATTTTGTGTTTTCCATGAAAACTCACACTTATATTTATCAAATGAGTTGCAAAATGACTAGAAAATATAGTCAAGATATTGACAAGGTTAGAAATAATGATTTTTATTTGAAATAATAATTTTCTCCTTCAAACTTTGCTTTAGTCAAAGAATGCTCCATTTGCAGCAATTACAGCATTGCAGACCTTTGGCATTCTAGCTGTTAATTTGCTGAGGTAATCTGGAGAAATTTCACCCCATGCTTCCAGAAGCCCCTCCCACAATTTGGATTGGCTTGATGGGCACTTCTTGCGTACCATACGGTCAAGCTGCTCCCACAACACCTCTATGGGGTTGAGTTCTGGTGACTGCGCTGGCCACTCCATTACAGATAGAATACCAGCTGCCTGCTTCTTCCCTAAATAGTTCTTGCATCTTTTGGAGGTGTGCTTTGGGTCATTGTCCTGTTGTAGGATGAAATTGGCTCCAATCAAGCGCTGTCCACAGGGTATGGCATGGTGTTGCAAAATGGAGTGATAGCCTTCCTTATTCAAAATCCCTTTTACCTTGTACAAATCTCCCACTTTACCAGTACCAAAGCAACCCCAGACCATCACATTACCTCCACCATGCTTCACAGATGGCGTCAGGCACTCTTCCAGCATCTTTTCAGTTGTTCTGCGTCTCACAAATGTTCTTCTGTGTGATCCAAACACCTCAAACTTCGATTAGTCTGTCCATAACACTTTTTTCGAATCTTCCTCTGTCCAATGTCTGTGTGCTTTTGCCCATATTAATCTTTTCCTTTTATTAGCCAGTCTCAGATATGGCTTTTTCTTTGCCACTCTGCCCTGAAGGCCAGCATCCCGGATTCGCCTCTTCACTGTAGACGTTGACACTGGCGTTTTGCGGGTACTATTTAATGAAGCTGCCAGTTGAGGACCTGTGAGGCGTCTATTTCTCAAACTAGAGACTCTAATGTACTTGTCTTGTTGCTCAGTTGTGCAGCGGGGCCTCCCACTTCTCTTTCTACTCTGGTTAGAGCCTGTTTGTGCTGTCCTCTGAAGGGAGTAGTACACACCGTTGTAGGAAATCTGCAGTTTCTTGGCAATTTCTCGCATGGAATAGCCTTCATTTCTAAGAACAAGAATAGACTGTCGAGTTTCTCATGAAAGCTCTATTTTCTAGCCATTTGGAGAGTTTAATCGAACCCACAAATGTAATGCTCCAGATTCTCAACTAGCTCAAAGGAAGGTCAGTTTTATGGCTCCTCTAAACAGCAAAACTGTTTACAGCGGTGCTAACATAATTGCACAAGGGTTTTAAAGTGTTTTCTAATCATCCATTAGCCTTCTAACACAGTTAGCAAACACAATGTACTATTAGAACACTGGAGTGATGGTTGCTTGAAATGGGCCTCTATACACCTATGTAGATATTGCATTAAAAACCAGACGTTTGCAGCTAGAATAGTCATTTAGCACATTAACAATGGAAAGAGTGTATTTCTGATTAATTTAATGTTATCTTCATTGAAATAAACTGTGCTTTTCTTTCAAAAATAAGGACATTTCTAAGTGACCCTAAACTTTTGAACGGTAGTGTATATATTTTTTTTACTGAATGGCTGTGACGGATGGCTCTGACTGATGCCATCCGTTGGACATCCGTCGCCGATAAACTCCCATGTTAAAAAATGTTTTTTACTGGAAGGTGCAAACTTTTTTTAATTGGTATCATTAAAATTTTTAGAATTTAACACAATTCAAGAAAAGTTAAGGGTGGACACATCTGTATACATCGGGAAATAATGTATCCCCGACATATACCTCCAATGGAGTTTTTTAACGTGATGTAAATAGAGCCAAAAATTGATTTGCTGAAACCTGAATACCCCTTTAACCACTTCCTGACCAGAAACTTTACCCCCTTTCTGACCAGGCATATTTTAACGTTTTAGCCATGTGCCAATTTTAACCCCTTCCCACCGAAGCCCTTTTTCAGATTTTCATTTTTGTTTTTTCCTTCCAAAAGCCATAACTTTTATATCTTTCCGTCAATATAGTCCTATGAGGGCTTGATTTTTGTGTGACGAGTTGTAGTTTTGTAGCAACATTTATTGTGCCATATAAAATACTAGGACATGGGGAAAAACTTATTTGTGGGGTAGAAAATGAAAAAAAAACAGTGATTCCTCCATTGTTTTTTGCGCGTCGTTTTTACGTAATTCACTGTGCAATTAAGACAACATGTTAAATTTATTCTGTGGGTCAATACGATTACGGCGATACCAAATATATATAGTTTTTTTCTATATTTTAAAACTTTTACAAGTAAAAACCTAAGTGTAAAAAATAAAATTTATTTTGTGTCGCCAAATTCCGATAGCCATAACTTTTTTATTTTTCCGTCGATTAAGTGGTTTGAGGGCTTATTTTTTGTGGGATAAGCTGTCATTTTCAATGATACAATTTTGGGGTACATGCAACTTTTTATTTCATTTTTGTTGGGTGATGAGGTGACCAAAAAATAGAGATTCTGGCGTTTACAATTTTTTTTTTACGGCGTTCACCATGCGGGTTAAATAATGATATATTGTAATAGTTCAGACTTTTACGGATGCGACGATACCAATTATGTTTATTTTATTTTTTTACTATGCTCTAGGGGGAAAATGGGAAAAGGTTGTTTTTTTTTTACATTTAATAAAAAAAAAAATTTTTACATAAAAAAAACACTCTTTTACAAATTGTTACTTTTTTTTATTAGTCCCCCTAGGGGACTTCAACCAGCGATAGTTAGATCGTTTGCACTATATACTGCAATACTACTACTGTTCAGACCCACCAATCACAGTGCGTTTTCTTGCAGGGCGGGTGAAAAATACAGGATACAGGCTCTGATCTCTGAGTTGGTGTTTAGTAGTTGGAGAGATCAGAGCCTGTATCGTGTTGTTAGTGAAAATAGTGAATAACCCCTAATTTTCACTTCCCACCGCCTCCCAGTGTATAAGGGAGATATTTTCTCTCTTTTTTTTATTTTTTTATCACAAATAATAATTTGATTCAGTTCGTAGGTAGTTGCTCGTCTATGTCAATTTGTCGCGTAAGTCGTCAGTTAGTCAGTGTCGGTCAGTGTCAGTCAGTGTCCGTTGTCAGCTAGTCTGCGTCAATCCATAGCGTCCGTGTCAGTCAGCGTCAATCCATTACTGTCTGTCGCGTCACTTGTCAGTAAGTGTCAGTTAGTCAGCGTCAATCCATTGTCAGTGTCAATATGTTGCGTCCTTGTCAGTCAGCCTCAGTGTCCGTTAGTAAGTGTAGTAAGTTTTACTAAGTGCTATAAAAAAAATAAAAAAAAATATTTGTTAGTGTTTAGTGTTTACGTGAGAAAAATGTTAAAAACCACAGAAAAACTTAGTGTTAGCGTTAGTTGGTGTTTAATGTGAAAATATATTTTGTTACAGTTCTCTGAGCTACATGTGTGTAAACACTTCATATACATATATATATATATATATATATATATATATATATATATATATATAGATATATATAGATATATATAGATATATCTATATATATCTATATATATATATATATATATATATATATATATATACGCACACACACACACACCCAAAATGTCAGCGAGACTTTATACCGCTGAAGAGGCATATGCCATGATCGCGTCCGATACGGACTCAGCGAGTGGTGAGGAACCACAGTTCTTTCTCTCATCCTCCTCCTCCAGTGACAGTGAGGAACCTCCTCTTAGTCGCAGGAGGGTTAGTGCCCAGGTTCTGCATGACCCTGAAACTGCCGATCTGCGTGACCCTGGTACAGTCAGCAGTGATTGGTCAACCCCAACCAATTACACCCCCCAAAAGCCCATAATTTACTGCTGTGGCAGGCATTCACGTACAGACAGAAGGGCTGCCTATTATTGGATTTTTCAAATTATTCTTGACAGACAATTTGATCCAGCTCATGGTTGATCAAACCAACATTTACGCCCAGCAGTTTATTTCGGAACACCCCAACACCTTTCATGCCCAGACCAATCGGTGGCAACCGACTGATTGTGAAGAAATGCACAAATATTGGGGGTTAGTCCTCAACATGGGTCTCACTAAAAAGCCCAAAGTGAGATCCTACTGGTCCACGGACATTCTCTATCATTGTCCGCTGTACCGCAATAGTATGACCAGATCCCACTTTGAGGCCCTCCATAAATTTCTTCACTTTAGTGACAATTCCCAATGCCCCCCTGCAGATTACCTAAATTTCGATAGACTTTTTAAAATTAGGCCGCTCATTAACATTTTATCCCAAAATTTTTCATCAGTCTACACCCCTCAAAAATAAATATCTATAGATGAATCCCTGGTGCACTTCAAGGGTAGGCTGAAGTTTCGCCAATATTTACCAAATAAGCACACCAGGTACGGGATAAAAATGTACAAGCTGTGTGAATCGGAGACCGGATACACACACGTTTTCGAGATTTATGAGGGGAAGGGCAGGACAATACAGCCCCCTGTCCTGTCCACAACAGGGCAGATAGTGTGGGACCTCCTGCACCCACTGCTTGATCAGGGGTACAACTTTTACTTGGACAACTGGTACACAAGTGTACCCCTGTTCAAATGTCTAAAAGACAAAAAAACAGTGGCATGTGGGACGGTGCGAAAAAATCAGAGGCCCCTTCCCAAGACCCTCATTAGCCAATCCCTGCAAATTGGCGAAAGCAGGGCATTGCTGCAGGATGGGATCCTGTGTCTCAAATTTAGAGTAAAAAAAGAGGTCTTTATGCTGACATCTATACATGACGCCAGCTGCACCCCTGTCCCCACACGTGGATTCACATCATCCACGATGAAGCCTGTGTGCATTCAGGCATACAATAAATTCATGGGGGGGGGTTGACCTGAATGATCAGGTGTTGATACCATATAATGCCATGAGAAAGAGTAAAATCTGGTACGAGAAATTGGCAGTGTACCTTGTCCAGCTGGCACTATATAACACCTTTTTAATTTTTAGGAAAGCTGGCAATCCAGGTACATACTTGGAGTACCAAGAGAAAATTATAAAATTTATTTTATTTGGAGACGAGGTGGGGGAAACGTCTGCTGCTCCAAGTAATGTTTGCCGAATTGTTCCTGGGCAGCACTTTCCTAGTGAAGTGCCTGGCACAGGAAAAAAAGGCAGGGCACAAAAAAGGTGCCATGTCTGCACAAAAAGAGGTATCCGTAAGGATACCACATATCAGTGCGACACTTGCCTATCTAAACCCGGACTGTGCATGAAGGAGTGGTTCCACATCTACCACAGCTCCCTGGATTAAACATTTTATACTTTTAAAACCCCCACTCCTCCCTTTATCATTCTGGTCTTTTACCCATTTTTAAAATTGGACACTCTTAGAAAACCCCCCAAAAAAAAACTCAATATACCCTTAGATCAATACCTAATACTCTAACAAATGTGTATGATCTGCACAATTTTTTCAGGCCTATGCGTGTGGCTAAAAATCATCCAATAAAAAAATAAGGCCTCAAAACTCTTGTGGTGCTTCTTCACTTCCAGGCACTGCTAAGTGTCCAGACAACATATTTAGACCACTTTGGGGCTATTTCTAGACTCAGAAGAAAAATCCCAATAAACATTGAGGTGTTTTCCTGCACTTACATGCTGTGTCTGAAAAATCTGTCCTATAAATGACGCATTTGTGAAAAATGTAACATTTTATTTTTAATGGCAGATTTCTACTAAATTCAGCCCCCAAAAATATGGGGTCAAAAAAGTGATCACACACCTAGATAAATTCTTTGAGGGGGCAGTTTCCAAAATGGGGTCACTTCTTGGGTGTTTCCACTGTACTGGTACCTCAGGAGCACTGAAAATGCGACATGGCACACGAAAACCTTCCCAGGAAAATCTGTGCTTCAAATGGTTGTCCTTCCATTCTGAGCCCTGCTGTGGGTCTAAACAGCAGTTTATTACCACATATGGGGTATTGCCGTAATCAGGAGAAATTGCTTTACAAATGTTGTAGTGTTTTTTCTTCTTTATTCCTTGTAAAAATGAAAAAATTCTATGCTTTTTATGAAAAAAGTAGATTTTCATCTTCACAGACTAATGCCACTAAATTCTGCAAAAAAACTGTTGGGACAAAATGCTAACTATACCCCTAGAAAAACTCCTTCAGGGGTGTAGTTTCCAAAATGGGGTCACTTTTGGGGGGTCTCCACTGTTTTGGCCCCTCCAGGGCAATGCAAACATGACATGGCACCAAAAACTATTCCAGCAAAATCTGCGCTCCAAAATCCAAAAGGCGGTCCTTCGCTTCTGAGCCCTGCTGTTGGTCTAAACAGCAGTTTATTACCACATCTGGGGTATTGCCGTAATCAGGAGAAATTGCTTTACAAATGCTTGGGTGCTTTTTCTCCTTTATTTCTTGTAAAAATTTAAACATTCTATGTTTTTTATGAAAAAAAGTAGATTTCATCTTCACAGACTAATACCACTAAATTCTGCAAAAAAAAACTGTTGGGACAAAATGCGGTCACTTTTTTTGGGGGGGGGGGGTTTCCACTGTTTTGGTCCATCCAGGGCATTGCAAACATAACATGGCACCAAAAACTATTCCAGCAAAATCTGTGCTCCAAAATCCAAAAGGTGCTCCTTTGCTTCAGAGCCCCGCTGTGAGTCCAAACAGCAGTTTATTACCACATATGGGGAATTGTCGTAATCGGGAGAAATTGCTTTATAAATGTTGGGGTGTTTTTTCTTCTTTATTCCTTGTAAAATTGAAAAGATTCTATTTTCATCTTCACAGACTAATTCCACTAAATTCTGCAAAAAAAAACAGTTGGGACAAAATGCTAACTATACCCCTTGAAAAACCTTGAGGGGTGTAGTTTCCAAAATAGAGTCACTTTTGGGGGGTTTCCACTGTTTTGGCACCACAAGACCTCTCCAAACCTGACATGGTGCCTAAAATATATTCTAAAAAAAAGGAGGCCCTAAAATCCACTAGGTGCTCCTTTGCTTCTGAGGCCGGTGCTTCAGTCCATTAGCGCTCTAGGGCCACATGTGGGATATTTCTAAAAACTGCAGAATCTGTGCAATAAATATTGAGTTGCATTTCTTGGGTAAAACCTTGTGTGTTACAGAAAAAAATGTACTACAAATTAATTTCGGCAAAAAAATAAAAATTTGTAAATTTCACCTGTACTTTGCTTTAATTTCTGTGAAACGCCTAAAGGTTAATAAACTTTCTGAATGCTGTTTTGAATATTCTGAGGGGTGCTGTTTTCAAAATGGGGCATTTTATTGGCACTTTCTAATATATAAGGCCCTCAAAGCCGCTTCTGAATTAAACTGGTCACTGAAAAAATAGGCTTTTGAAATTTTCTTGAAAATTTGAGAAATTGCTGCTAAAGTTCTAAGCCTTGTAACGTCCCGGAAAAATAAAAGGACGTTCAAAAATTTATGCAAAGAAAAAGTAGACGTATGGGAAATGTTAACTAGTAACTATTTTGTGTGGTATTACTCTCTGTTTTACAAGTAGATACAGTGAAGGAAATAAGTATTTGATCCCTTGCTGATTTTGTAAGTTTGCCCACTGTCAAAGTCATGAACAGTCTAGAATTTTTAGGCTAGGTTAATTTTACCAGTGAGAGATAGATTATATAAAATAAGAAAAAACAGAAAATCACATAGTCAAAATTATATATATTTATTTGCATTGTGCACAGAGAAATAAGTATTTGATCCCCTACCAACCATTAAGAGTTCAGCCTCCTCCAGACCAGTTACACGCTCCAAATCAACTTGGTGCCTGCATTAAAGACAGCTGTCTTAAATGGTCACCTGTATAAAAGACTCCTGTCCACAGACTCAATTAATCAGTCTGACTCTAACCTCTACAACATGGGCAAGACCAAAGAGCTTTCTAAGGATGTCAGGGACAAGATCATAGACCTGCACAAGGCTGGAATGGGCTACAAAACCATAAGTAAGACGCTGGGTGAGAAGGAGACAACTGTTGGTGCAATAGCAAGAAAATGGAAGACATACAAAATGACTGTCAATCGATCTGGGGCTCCATGCAAAATCTCACCTCATGGGGTATCCCTGATCCTGAGGAAGGTGAGAGCTCAGCCGAAAACTACACGGGGGGAACTTGTTAATGATCTCAAGGCAGCTGGGACCACAGTCACCAAGAAAACCATTGGTAACACATTACGCGATTAAAATCCTGCAGTGCCCGCAAGGTCCCCCTGCTCAAGAAGGCACATGTACAGGCCCGTCTGAAGTTTGCAAATGAACATCTGGATGATTCTGAGAGTGATTGGGAGAAGGTGCTGTGGTCAGATGAGACTAAAATTTAGCTCTTTGGCATTAACTCAACTGGCCGTGTTTGGAGGAAGAGAAATGCTGCCTATGACCCAAAGAACACCGTCCCCACTGTCAAGCATGGAGGTGGAAACATTTTGTTTTGGAGGTGTTTCTCTGCTAAGGGCACAGGACTACTTCACCTCATCAATGGGAGAATTAATGGAGCCATGTACCGTCAAATCCTGAGTGACAACCTCCTTCCCTCCACCAGGACATTAAAAATGGCTCGTGGCTGGGACTTCCAGCACGACAATGACCCGAAACATACAGCCAAGGCAACAAAGGAGTGGCTCAAAAAGAAGCACATTAAGGTCATGGAGTGGCCTAGCCAGTCTCCAGACCTTAATCCCATCGAAAACTTATGGAGGGAGCTGAAGATCCGAGTTGCCAAGCGACAGCCTCGAAATCTTAATGATTTACAGATGATCTGCAAAGAGGAGTGGGCCAAAATGCCATCTAACATGTGTACAAACCTCATCATCAACTACAAAAAACGTCTGACTGCTGTGCTTGCCAACAAGGGTTTTGCCACCAAGTATTAAGTCTTGTTTGGCAAAGGGATCAAATACTTATTTCTCTGTGCACAATGCAAATAAATATATATAATTTTTTTTTTTTTATATAATCTATCTCTCACTGGTAAAATTAACCTAGCCTAAAAATTCTAGACCATTCATGTCTTTGACAGTGGGCAAACTTACAAAATCAGCAAGGGATCAAATACTTATTTCCTTCACTGTACATTTAAATTTAGAAAAATGCTAATTGATACAAATTTTCTGTAAATTTTGGTGTTTTTCACAAGTAAATATTGAATTTATCGACCACATTTTTTTCACTAACTTAAAGTACAATATGTCACAAGAAAAAAATCTCAGAATCGCTTGGATAGGTAAAAGCATTCCATAAAGTGATACATGTCAGATTTGAAAAAAATCATCTGTGTCCACAAGGCCAAAACAGGCTGTGTCTTAAAGGGGTTTAAGATGTTTTAAAGATCCGTAACACTGTGAACACCCCCAAAATGACACTTTTTAGGAAATTAGACCCCCAAGGTGTTTATTTAAGGACATATAACATATTAAAAAATCTGCATCACAAATTGTCTTTAGGAGGTGGATGAGATTTGTAAAATCTCATCTTGACTTCTACTATACTCCGCTGTGTACTTTACCTGCGCAAATCCGCAGGTGAAATCTGCAGTAAATCCGCTACATGTTAAATCACCCTAAGGCTACATGGTGACTTTGGCCACAACATAGGTCACACTGCCAAAGTTTGCTATGTACCGTAGCCTACATCACTAGTAATGAAAGTCAATATGGCCACATTGTGACCTGCAAGAAACCACAACACAACATTTTGGATTTCTTGCAACTGTTATATTGCGGCAATTTACGCGTCTTGACGCAATCTCATTGACTTTTACTACTTGTAATGCAGATTATGAGACATTGTAAACTCTTTAAGGGCATGACCAGACGTGGCGGAATTGCTCTGGAATTCCGCAGCGGACAGTCCGCTGCGGAAATCCACAGGGTACACGTTTCTCCATTGCTTTCCACAGCTTTTTAGTTAGGTTCGTTTACACGTTGCGGACAATTCCACTGCAGAGCATAGGCTGCGGTGCAGAATTTTGTGTCCGCAGCATACACTGGCTGTTGCGGACTCATTGCGGAATTTCTCCATTGACTTCAATGGAGAGTCAAAATTCCACAATGAAGTCTGCAGATGTTATGTGTGCTGCGTAGCGTATTGGTTTTACGAATATGATAGTTCTTCATTCTGGCTGGACCTATGTATTTCTAGGTCTACAGCCAGACTGAGGAAGTCAATGGAGCTCCTGTAATTACGGGTAACTACGTGTGTGCACCCGTAATTACGGGAGCGTTGCTAGGCGACGTCAGTAAATAGTCACTGTCCAGGGTGCTGAAAGAGTTAAACAATCGGCAGTAACTGTTTCAGCACCCTGGACAGTGACTTCCGATCACAATATACATCAACCTGTGAAAAAAAAATAGAAGTTCCTACTTACCGAGAACTCCCTGCTTCTTCCTCCCGTCCGGCCTCTCGGGATGACGTTTCAGTCCAAGTGACGGCTGCAGCCAATCACAGGCTGCAGCGGTCACATAGACTACCCCGTCAACCAGGGAGGTCGGGCTGGATGTCAAGAGAGGGGCGCGTCACCAAGGCAACGACCGGGTAACTAAGAATTTCTGTTACTTTTACTAGTGAAAGGGCTGTCCCTTCTCTCTGTCCTGCACTGATAGAGAGAAGGGAAGTACTTTCACCTCAATACGCAATGGCTAGTCCGCATCAATTTAATGCCGATTTCAACGCAGATTCTGTGTGGCATTGATGCGGACAGTGTATGCAGAACTCCGCCACGTCTGGTCATACCGGTCATAAGCGTTCCACCTGTGTCATGGCCAAAGTCGCCATGTAGCACCAGCCTGAAACTGTTCAATACATCAATATATACATGATATTAAATAGACAGCCCTATTTACTTTAATCGAGATGAGCTACAATAGCCTATATACAGACATTGAGCTGTTTATGTTAAAAAAAGCTAAGCTTTCTTTCTAATGCTGTATAATCCCTTAAAGAGGCTCTGTCACCAGATTTTGCAACCCCTATCTGCTATTGCAGCAGATAGGCGCTGCAATGTAGATTACAGTAACGTTTTTATTTTTAAAAAACGAGCATTTTTGGCCAAGTTATGACCATTTTCGTATTTATGAAAATGAGGCTTGCAAAAGTACAACTGGGCGTGTTGAAAAGTAAAAGTACAACTGGGCGTGTATTATGTGCGTACATCGGGGCGTGTTTACTACTTTTACTAGCTGGGCGTTGTGTATAGAAGTATCATCCACTTCTCTTCACAACGCCCAGCTTCTGGCAGTGCAGACACAGCCGTGTTCTCCAGAGATCACGCTGTGTCGTCACTCACAGGTCCTGCATCGTGTCAGACGAGCGAGGACACATCGACACCAGAGGCTACAGATGATTCTGCAGCAGCATCGACGTTTGCAGGTAAGTCGATGTAGCTACTTACCTGCAAATGCTGATGCTGCTGCAGAATCAACTGTAGCCTCTGGTGCCGACACGATGCAGGACCTGTGAGTGACGTCACAGATCTGCACTGCCAGAAGCTGGGCGTTCTGAAGAGAAGTGGATGATACTTCTCATCAGAAAGCCCAGCTAGTAAAAGTAGTAAACACGCCCCGATGTACACACATAATACACGCCCAGTTGTACTTTTACTTTTCAACACGCCCAGTTGTACTTTTGCAAGCCTCATTTGCATAAATACGAAAATGGTCATAACTTGGCCAAAAATGCTCGTTTTTTAAAAATAAAAACGTTACTGTAATCTACATTGCAGCGCCGATCTGCTGCAATAGCAGATAGGGGTTGCAAAATCTGGTGACAGAGCCTCTTTAAGCATGAGGAATACAATATCAGAGAATGAACGGGTCAACTTTAGTATAAAAATAGCAGTGTAGTGTCTTCCAATTTTACTGTATATTTTGATATGTTTGATCTGTATATTTAAAAAAAAAAAAAGTAACACTGGAAAGAGAAAAGACGATTATTCACATAATAAGCTCTAACGAGTCAAATATCCAATTCCTGCATTTTTGGACAAAAGCTAAAAAGTAAAATATTAAAATAGACTTGGATCTTCACAATAAAGTAGCATCTCACATTTACAACCCACACTGTATATGCAGTATAAGTCTGCACATTAAGACAAATGCAGTTAGGATTAATATCAGTCTCACCACTTCATGTGGTTAAAGTCCTAAAGCTTCCTCCTACTCTTCCCATTTTGGCGTTCCTTGCGAACACTCATTCTCTCTACAGCTTGGTCTACGGATACCTCCATCAAGATGCTGGAGCACTGGCAGGCACTTCTGTTTTTTCTTGGAAAGACTTCACGCTAGACAGAAAATATCTGGAAAAAGAAGACCAACACTGTGTAAGACCCGGTAGTAACAATGCTTCTCTTTACTTCAATGTTAAACATACAGAATAAAAACTTGTAACAAAATACACCAGTTTGCAAAAGAGCCTCTCCTATGTATTCATAGCAGTCGGCTTTATCAGGGGATCACTGCTCTTTATTCCACTCCACAAACACAAACTTGACTCTCGGAGAGACCAAGCGGCAGAGAGTGTTTAGAAGGAACGCCAAAAAAGGGATGAAGTAAGGAGGAAGCTGTGGGACGGTGAGTAGAATATTAATCCTAACTGCATTTGTCTTACTGATATCTCCTAACTGCATGCAGACTTATACTGCATATCCCGTACAGTGTGGGTTTCAAATGTGAGATGCTATTTTAACCCTTTGCTGCCCCATCTTCCAAAACCATAACTTTTTTTTTCCCCATCAATATAGTGTATGAGGGCTTGTGTTTTGCAGGATGAGGTGTAGTTTTTCACAATACTATTTATTTGACCATATAATGTACTGGGGAACAGGCAAAATCATTATTTGTGGGGTGGAATGGGAAAAATTATTCCATCATAGTTATTTGGATTTCGTTTTTACGGCATTCATCGGCCAGTAAAAATGACATATTAACTTTATTCTGCTGGTCAATACTATTATGGTGATACAAAATGTATATTGTCTTTTACATTTTACTACTTTTACAAAAAATAAAGTAATTGTTAAAAAAAATTGTTTTGTGTCACCAAATTTTGAGACCCATAAAAAAAAATTCCTGTTGAGAATCTCCAGTGTGAGAGCTTGATTTTTGTGGGGAGATCTGTCATTTTTATTGGTACCTTATTGGCGTACAGAACACTTTTTGATCACGATTTTTTCCCGTTTTTGTGGGAGACTAGGTGACCAAAAAAAAACAGCAATTCTGGTGGTTTCATTTTTTTTTTACGCCGTAATGTTATATTTGTAATAGTTTGGATTTTTACGGACGCGGTAATACATTCATTTAGTTTTATTTCAAAAGTAAATAACAGCTTTTTTACATTTACTTCACTTAAATCAACATCTGCAATTATAAATTCCTATTCTTAATTTAGCCAATGGTGCTTCACAATACACAAACTGATACAAAAGAACACAATATATCTTGTGTTATAAGATTTTACATGAAATCCCTTACAGCAACGTGTAACACTAACTGCATTCATATATATATTGTCAAGAATCTTCCCGATAGGTGAGAGGTGCTTTAGGCTAAGACCTAAAAACTATACAGTAAATATACAACACACTAGAAAACAAAACTAATGTCATCTGCACATAAATGATCTGGTCAATGCACCTAGGTCTGGCTAACACTGATTTCTGAGCCGAAGTTTAGTATATTAAATAGCTGTTGTTGGATCATGAATAATAAATTGAGCAACAACTAAATTGAGGGCTTAGTGTGTTTCACTTGCATGTTTCTTATGAAAATAGCTTGCTTGTGAAATATTTAATAAAATAAAAATAATTACCATTACTATGGGAAACCATTTTTTCCCACTTATAGGGGTTGTCAGGTAGCTTCATCTTCGTATAAATTGAGGAGATTTTCTGTCAAATTCCATATGAATCAGGCCATGTTCCATCAAATGCCATGTTACAGAGGTATTTTGCCCTAAAGGCATTGATATAGAGGCGCCATACGGTGGCACTTGGAGTGCCTATATCTCCAGAGCATAGAGCCCCAGTGACATGGTGTGTCTACATAAGCCTCCACACACGACTCTGCCATGGCTACTGCAAAGGAATTGTATTTACTAGTATGGGCAGTTTGAGTCAGCCAGATCTGGAGCTAATGTTTGCGTTCAGGTTATTAAAAGAAAATGCATTTATTAATTTAGTCTTGATAGGAAATAATTCAGATGTCCTACTAAAGAAATCCTGGTGGGTGGAAACATGTTCACTTTCAAAGAAAAAGGATTTTATAGGCCAAATAGATCGCTTAGGTCAGCTATATAAACAGATGGAGCGGGCAGCACAGGGGGTACTGTAGTCATAATTGGAGATTTTAATTACCGGGTAATTAATTGGTGTCATGGTTCGGTTTCAACTGCGAAGGGGAGAAATTTACTCAACCTGTTGCAGGAAAATTTGCAGTCACAGGGTGCCGATGGCTTCTATGGCAGCCAGAGCGCCTGTAGTGGATGCCTGCTAGACCATGACTGAGGCATGACTTAACGGGTGCCTGTCAGTTTTACACTGACAGGCAATAATACACTGCAATACAGAAGATCGCATAGTAAAGTCCCCTAGTGGGATTACAAATAAAGTCATTAAAAAGCTTAACAACGCTAATAATAAATAAATAAAAATCCAAAATAAATAAACAGAAAAAAAAACACTTTTATAAAATACTTTAATATGAAAAAACAAAAAAAATACACAAAAACTTTACACATATTTGGTATTGTCGCGTCCATAACGACCCCACCTATAAAGTTATTATGTTATTTAACCCGCACGGTGAACGCCGTAAAAAATAAAATACAGAACAGTGCCAGAATTGCTGTTTTCTGTTCATCCAGCTTCAAAAAGTTTCATGTACTCCAAAATGGTACCAATAAAAACTAGAAGTCATCCCGCAAAAAAAAAAGCCCTCATACAACTGCATTGATGTAAAAATAAAAAAAATGATGGCTCTTAAAACATGGCGACGCAAAAACAAATAATTTTTTACTGTGTAAAAGTAGTAAAACATACAAAATCTATATAAATTTGGTATCGCCACAATAATACGTAATGACTCACTGAATAAAGTTATTATGTTATTTATACCAGTAACAGTAGACGGCGTAAATCTAAGACGCAAAAAAGAGTGGCAAAATTTATGATTTTTTTTCCATTACCCCCCAAAAAAGTTAATAAAAGTTAATCAATAAATTATATGTACTCCAAAATGGTGCCATTAAAAATTACAACTTGCCCCAGAAAAAACAAGACCTTATACAGCTATGTCGACGCAAAAATAAAAAAGTTTTAGCTCTTGGAATGCGACGATGGAAAAACATAAAAAATAGCTTGGTCATTATGGTTTAATATAGGTTATTCACTAAGGGGTTAAAATCTACTTTGTATAATTATAGTGCAAAATGTATTCCTATAGGTAACAAGTATAAAATACTAAAATTGAACCCCACATGGCTTACACCTTCCGTAAAAAGGGCAATATATGACAAAAATATATATGAAAAAATCAAATCTAAGGGTGCAGCTGTAATCTTTGTAAATTATAAAGAGCTTAATAAAATCTGTAAAAAGATAATAAAATCAGCAAAAATACAAAATGAAAGGCAGGTGGCCAAGGATAGTAAAACCAATCCCCAAAAATTCTTCAAGTATGTAAATACAAAAACGCGAAGGTCTGAACATGTAGGATCCCTAAATAATGGGGATTTGCTCACAGGGGATCAAGAAAAGGCAGCATTACTAAATTGGTTCTTTAGCTCTGTATATACAACAGAAAAAAGAGCAGCTGATGTAGCAGGTGCCAGTGCTGTTAATATATCAGTTGATATACTGAATTGGATGAATGTAGATATGGTCCAAGCTAAGTTAAATAAAATAAATGTGCACAAGGCCCCGGGACCAGATGGGTTAAACCCTAGAGTTCTTAAAGCGCTTAGTTCAGTAATTTCTGTCACCTTCTTCATAATATTCAGAGGATCTCTAGTGACTGGTATAGTGCCAAGGGACTGGAGCAGGGTAAATGTGGTGCCTATTTTCAAAAAGGGCTCTAGGTCTTCCCCGGGTAATTATAGACCAGTAAGCTTAACATCCATAGTGGGGAAAATGTTTGAGGGGCTATTGAGGGACTATAAATGGGATTATGTGACAAAAAAATAGTATTACAAGTGACAGCCAGCACGGTTTTACTAAGGACAGAAGTTGTCAAACCAACTTGATTTGTCTTTATGAAGAGGTGAGTAGAAGCCTAGACAGAGGGGCCGCTGTGGATATAGTGTTTTTGCACTTTGCAAAGATATTTTAGACTGTCCCTCATAGACGTCTAATGGCAAAATTAAGGACTATAGGTTTAGAAAGTATAGTCTGTAATTGGATTGAGAATTGGCTCAAGGACCGTATCCAGAGAGTTGTGGTCAATGATTCCTACTCTGAATGGTCACCAGTTATAAGTGGTGTACCCCAGGGTTCAGTGCTGGGACCACTATTATTCAACTTATTTATTAATGATATAGAGGATGGAATTAATAGCACTATTTCTATTTTTGCAGATGACACCAAGCTATGTAGTATTGTTCAGTCTATAGAAGATGTTCGTAAATTGCAAGCTGATTTGGATACACTGATTGTTTGGGCATCCACCTGGCAAATGAGGTTTAATGTAGATAAATGTAAAGTTATGCATCTGGGTACCAACAACCTGCATGCATCATATGTCCTAGGGGGAGCTACACTGGGGGAGTCACTTGTTGAGAAGGATCTGGGTGTACTTGTAAATCATAAACTAAATAATTGCATGCAATGTCAATCAGCTGCTTCTAAGGCCAGCAAGATATTGTCGTGTATTAAAAGGGACATGGACTCGCGGGACAGGGATATAATATTACCTCTTTACAAAGCATTAGTGTGACCTCATCTAGAATATGCAGTTTAGTTCTGGGCTCCAGTTCATAGAATAGATGCCCCGGAGATTGAAAAAATACAAAGCAGAGCAACGAAGCTAATAAGGGGAATGGAGAATCTAAGTTATGAAGAAAGATTAAAAGAATGAAACCTATTTAGCCTTCAAAAGAGACAACTAAGGGGGGACATGATTAACTTATATAAATATATGAGAATTAAATCTAGAATGAAAAATATCAGCTCCTATGTCAATGTGTAGACATTTTTCCCTTCCCTTTTTCAATCCGTTGGTTGAACTTGAATGACATGTGACTTTTTTCAACCATACTAACCATGTAACATTAAATATTTGGATTCAATTTTCACATTCGTGCTTTCTCCTTTGTTTAGCTAAATCTGTATTTACACGTGTTGCCTGATAATCCAATTCAAGATACCCACCAGAAAGTAACTATTAGGTTAGATACTAACAGCTCTTGCACACAACCGAATTTGGGCTGTAAAAAACGGTATTTGTGTCGGCCGGATTTCAGGCCCGACTGTGGTACAGGTGAACAGGACTATTGGCATCATATACATTTATGATGCTAGGAGTCTCTACCTCCCCACGGAACTTCTGTTCCGTACTGTATCATTTTGATCAATACGAAACAGCAGTTCCGTGAGGAGGCAGAGACTCCTAGCATCATAAATATCTATAATGCCAGAAGCCCCGTTCACCTGTACCGCAGACGGGCCGAAAAATCTGGCCGACACATGGACCGTTTTCACGGCCCAAACTCGGTTGTGTGCAACTGGGGTGTATCCTTTTTCCTGCCGTGACTGGAATTCTTTGCAAGAACTGCTTCTATGGGAAACTATGGTCATAATTTTATAAATCAGCTACATAAAGTGTATACGGAACAGAAAACACAGATAGTGCTCAGAACAATAGTGCCATGCTGTGCCTAAATCAATAATGCTCAGACCAACAATGTCATACAGTGCCAAGAACAATAAAGCAATACAGTGCTCATATAAAAAGTGAGAAAACAGAGATTCACAGTGCAATAAATGCAATGCAATAATGCTATAAAAATATCCAAATAAAAGAGCCATACAGAGCCATATTGTTATACAATGCTCAGACCAATGGTGCCAGAGAGTGCTCTGTACCTGAGTCAGTTGGACATGACATAATGAGGATCATTTTTCAGTCTCCGAACGTAGACAATGAAAGCAAGCAGAGTAAGCATATTATACATTATTAATGATTAAACTTTTTATTCAGAAAACCAGAAAACCTCTTCAATTCTTGTTTGGAAACACACTCATCTCAATCCAACTTCAAGCCCTTGATTAGCTTTGACTAGTCCTTTGAAAACACAGCATATGCAGGATGAGTGAAAAGGGCTCTAAATACTGTAACTTATAGGGAAAAAATAAAACATCTTATAGGCGTGTTCGGTAATGGACAGGGGTCAGCATGGCCATTCTGACTGGTCTGCGGCAACGCAGCAACCCAAAACGCAGTATCAACCCAAAAGTTGTGATGCACAGTGTGTACCGACAGCTTTCTATCATAGCCAGCATTAACATTTCAGCAATTTTTACTACAATGCTACTTCGACATTGGATCGGACGGGCTAGCCTTTGCTCCTAAAGCTGGTTCACAAGTAATCCTTCCTTGGACCACTTTTAGTAGGTACTAACTACTGCATACCAAGAACATCCTACAATCAACACATCAACTTCAAAACTGACTGTACACGTGCCGCCTTATATATCCCACCCCTAGAAAGGTGTCATTCTAATTAAATAACCAATGTTATATAAAGAGCAAAAAGAGCTGTCATATATTTGGTGCTATATACAGATTATTATTATTTTTAAAACACATTGTAAGCTTAGTGACCAGCCCATTTTAGGCCCTAATGACCAAGCTATTTTATTCGTTTTTCTATAGTCGCATTCAAAGAGCTATAACGTTTTTATTTTTTCGTCTACATAGCTGTTTGAGGACTTGTTTTTTTGCGGGATTAGTTGAGCTTTTTAATAGCACCATTTTTGGGTACATATAATTTTTATATTAACTTTTATTAACCCTTTTGGGGGGGATTATAAAAAAAAACTGAAATTCCGCCATTGTTTTATGCGTTTTTAAATTGACGCCGTTCACTATGCGACGTAAATAACATGTTACCTTTATTCTATGGGTCGGTACGATTACGGTGATACCACATATGTAGAGGTTTTTTTATGTTTTACGACTTTTGCACAATAAAAACACTTTTGAACTAAAATTATTTGTTTTTGCATCGTCGCTTTCCAAGAGGCGTAATTTTTTTATTTTTCCATCAATGTAGTGATTTTTTGGGCTTGTTTTCTGCGGGACGAGACGTAGTTTTGAATGGTACTGTTTTGGGGTGCATGTGACTTATTGATTCATTTTTATTATGACTTTTTTGTGGGGCAATGGAAAAAAAATGCAATTTCGCCATGGTTTTTTGCGTTTTTTTTTTACGGTGTTCACTTTGCGGTTTAAATTACATATTAACTTTATTAATGGAGTCATTACGGTCGCGGCGATACCACATATGTGTACTTTTTTTTTTTTTTTTACACTTTTACTAAATAAAACCACTTTTTATGGAAAAAAATGGTTTTATTTATTTTTTTACTGTACTTTTTATTAATAATCTTTATTTCACTTTGATGACTGATTTTATTAGTCCCACTAGGGGACTTTACTGTGCGATATTCCGATCGCTGCTATAATGCTTTGGTATACTTCGTATACCAGAGCATTATTGCCTGTCAGTGTAAATCTGACAGGCAATCTGTTAGGACGTGCCTCCGGCACGTCCTAACAGGAATATGTCCAGGGCAGACCTGGGGGCTTTTATCAAGCCCCCGGCTGCCATGACACCCCATCGGAGACCCGCGATTGCATTCGCGGGCCGCCGATGGGTGACAGAGGGAGCGCACTCCCTCTGTAAACAAAGTTAAATGCCGCGGTCGCTATTGACGGCGGCATTTAACGGGTTAAACGGCCGCGATCGAAGTAAACTTCGATCGCGGGCGTTGGAGCAGGAGCTCAGCTGTCATCAGACAGCAGAGCCCCGGCTCCAGCCTGCACGGGAGACCCGTGCAGGACTTAGACTAGGCTGACGTGAAAAGGCGTCAGCCTAGCCTAAAGCCCATTAGTGACCGACGTAAAAAGGCGTATTAGTGGTCACTAAGGGGTTAATGAATTGAAAATTTGTAATCTTTGAACTGTTGATAATAAATGTTTTGTGGGGCTTCTTTTGCCCTGTACATTGAAAAAAATATTCTTCAGATCTGCATTTTGATACCCCAAGAAAAAACATTATAACACTAACCCCACTTGTGGTTACGGAGGCAAAATACAGACAACCTTTAGCTATTAGTACTTGCTAAAACAGAAGAACCTCCAAAAGACTGATCACACTTGTTTAGGTACACAAAGTGCAGGCAACCACTAGCGGTGTTTGCCTGATACAAAAATACAATTTTTGTGTCCTTTCCAAAAGAACCCAACACCGCTCTCACTCCATTAGCTGCCTGCTGGAACTTTTAGTTCTTGCAGGACACTGACTGATCAAATGACTGACTGACACAAAGTGTGTTCAGCACACCCTCCAGGCTGCAAGTAGTGCCAGAAGTTAGGAGATGGTGGATTGTATGTTCTGCATTGAACAATAAGCAATTAAAATGGATTTAGACATATGAAACTTTTTGCTTGTTTATGTTTCCTTAGGTACATCATATAGATACATATACGCGACTCCAATATTTTATGTGACTCTTGACTTTAGCTAATAGAGCAGATCCCCTAAGGCCTTATTCACACGACAGTGATAAATGGCCATGTGCCGTTTTGAGAACAATGGTGTTCTACGGGTGTATTCACATGGCCGTTTTTTAACGGCCCGTGAATAATGGTCGTCAAAAAATAGGACATGTCCTATTTTTGTCTGTTTTAACGGCCTGCTGGCCCCTATAGAAGTCAATGGATCCGTTTTTAACGGCTGTAAATACATGTAACAACCGTTAAAAACTGATCTGTGACATGGGGATTGGCAAGGGAACTACTAGTTCCCTTGCTGGCTATCGACGATGCGACGTCACATACTCACCGATTCACAGATGCAGCGCCGACTTCTTCTGGTCTGGTCACTAGTCTCGTGAGTTCTGCGAAGGCGGCGATATGACGTTATCGCCTTCGCAGATCCCGTGAGACTAGCGACCACACCAGAAGAAGACAGCACTGCATCGGTGAGTATGTGTCATCGTGTCGCCGCGGATCCCGTGAAGACGAGAGGCCTTAACTGAAGAAGACAGCGCAGCATCGATGAGTATGTAGGGCATTCATGTAAGTCATGTCTGTGTGGCATCATATACATCGGGGCTGTGTGGCATCATATACAGAAGGGCTGTGTGGCATCCACATGGGGCTGTGTGGCCTCTACAGGGGGGCTGTGTGGCATCTACAGGGGGGCTGTGTGGCATCTACAGGGGGGCTGTGTGGCATTTACAGAGAGGCTGTGTGGCATCTACAGTGAGGCTGTGTGGCATCTACAGTGAGGCTGTGTGGCATCATATACAGAGTGTCTGTTTGGCATATACAGGGAGGCTGTGTGGCATCATATGCAGGGAGGTGTGTGGCATCATATACAGGGAGGTGTGTGGCATCATATACAGGGAGGTGTATGGCATCATATACAGGGAGGTGTTTGGCATCATAAAAAGGGAGGTGTGTGGCATATACAGGGAGACTGTGTGGCATCATATACAGGAGGTGTGTGGCAGTATAGACAGGGAGGCTGTGTTGCATCATATACAGGGAGGTTTGTGGCATCATATACAGGGTGGTGTGTGGCATATACAGGGAGGCTGTGTGGCATCATATACAGGGAGGCTGTAAATAGTGTCTAGGTGAACATGTGACCTTCCTTTGGGTGTTTTCAGGGGGTTGGGACAAAAAAAGCCTGACCAATGAAATTCATCCGTTTTTTTAACGGCCATGAAAAACTGATGCAAAATGGATGTCAAAAGGCCATTAAAAACAGACAGACGGACTGGAAATGGGTGAAAATTTAGAGACACATTGATGCAAAACGGCCATGAAAAACTGACAGTTGATCAGTTTTTAATGGACATTTTTTTCCACTGTTGTGTGAATATAGCCTTATGATAAGGTAAAACGATTTATTGATGCATCTCAAATAGAGCCCAGGAGTTGCAGAGTTCCCATTGTTTTCTATATATTATGTTGCAATTTTTTAATTTTCAGGGACCAAGTTTATAAAATAAGGTGTAGAAGTAAATTCTAAAGTGATAAAATGTTTGCTTTCTTTAACTACAAATTAATGTTGGTATTAAAGAGGATCTGTCATGAAGAAAGACTTTTAAATATGGTGGTATTGCACCTGCTGAATATCCCTCTGAGCTTGTTCCTTTATCCATGGTGCTGCAAGGGAGAATATATATTGTTATATATTGTTTGGCACAGTGCTCTTAGCTCAAAAGGCAACAAGGAATACACATTTCTGGAAATAGACTATCATTTATTTTTTGTCAGAGGGTAATAAATATTGTTTGCTGAACAGAAAAAGCTAAATGCCTTGTGTTCACATATGAACAGTTTTCATGAGTAAATTGCGTAAAACTAATAAAAAACTGGAAAACTAAACACTCTATTCACCTAAGGTGACATTTTAGGAATATATTATTTTAATAAGAAGCAGGACATACCAGTAATAATTTATGCCTGACATATAAATATATGTCACCAATATATTCCCTTAGATTTTAATTATTTGAATTATTATTTTTTGTTCTATCATCTGACCACAAACCACGTGCACACTTCAAAGAGGATTTCCACACAAATAGTCCCATATTAGCAATTTCAGAAGTTAGAGCAGTAACTAAAGTTTTCCTTAACCCCTTCCCGCCCAATCACGTACAGTTACGTGATGGGAACTGGTGTCTTAACGCATTTCCACGTAACTGTACTTGAAGGAGATGGAGCTAGCTCAGGAGCTGAGCCAGCGAAATCACAGCCGGGTGGCAGCTGTATGTTACAGCTGGCACCCTGAGGTATCAGCCAGGACCGGAGCTAGCATCCGATCCGGCCGATTAACCCCTCACATGCTACGTTCAATAGAGATCGCAGCATGTGAGGAATTTTAAGCCACTGGCACCCCAGCAACGTGATCGCTGAGAAGCTGAGCTGGCGTCAGCATCAGCAGAGCTAGCTCCGATACCTGCCATTAACCCCTTCGATGCAGCGATCCAATGCATCTTAGCGGTTTGTATCAAATCGGCAGCCTGTCATGCGATGTCAAGGCTGGCGACTGCTACTATGGCAACAGGAGGCCTGACAATGGGTTCCTGTCTGCCATTACGGAAGCCGATTAGGCCCCGTCCGAAGGCGGAGCCTGATCGGCTTGCTGTCAGTGAACAACTGACAGTTCCAATACATTTCACTACATAGGTAGTGCAATGTATTAGAACATCAAACAAACAGTTGGATCTTTAAGTCGCCTAGTGGGACTAAAGAAAAGCGTAAAAAAAAAGTAAAAATAAAAGTTGTAAAAAATATAATAAAAGTTTCAAGTACCGTAATAAAATAAGACACAATTGCCCCCTTTTTCCCTTATCAAGTCATTTATTATTTAAAAAAATTATAAACCATACATATTTGGTATCACTGCGACCGTAACGACCTGAACTATAAAAATATTATGTTATTTTTCCCGCACAGTGAACGCCGTAAAAAAACTAACTAAAAATACTGCCATTATTGCTGTTTTTTAGTCACTTTGTCTTCCAAAAATGTAAATAAAAAGTGATCAAAAAGTCGCATTTATCCAAAAATGGTACCTATAAAAACTATAACTCGTCTCGCAAAAAACAAGCCCTCATACAACTCCATCGATGAAAAAATTTAAAAGTTATGGTTCTCACTAGAGATGAGCGAACTTATCAAAAGTTCGGTTCGGCTAGTTCGCCGAATTTCACAAAAAAGTTCGGTTCGGACCGAACTAGTTCTGACCGAACCTGTCACTTCCGTGCGCCGAGCATGCTACTGTCCGGGGTGCTGATAGAGTTAATGGGCTGCACTAAGTCTTTCAGCAACCTTGACAGTACATGCTCGGCGCGCGGAAAATACAATTTAAATGTAATAAAAAAATAAAAATTATACGTTCGTACTTACTTTCCTCCTGTCCGGCCTCCAGCGATGACGTTTCATCCCTTTCGCCGCTGCAGCCAATCACAGGCTGTAGTGGCGGTCACGCACGTCAGGATGACGCTTCATCCCACGTGACCGCCTCTGCAGCCAATCACAGGCTGCAGCGGTGACATGGATGAAACGTCATCGCTGGAGGCCGGACAGGAGGAAAGTAAGTATGAACGTATTTTTTTTTTTTTTGGGCATGTATGTATGTTGGAAACTTGGCATGTATGTATGTATGTATGTATGTTGGCATGTATGTATGTATGTTGGCATGTATGTATGTGGTCATGTATGTATGTATGTATGTATGTATGTTTGTTGTCATGTATGTATGTATGTATATATGTGCATGCATGTTTGCATGTATGTTGGCATGCATGTATATATGTGCATGTTTGTATGTATATTTGCATGTATATATTTGCATGTATGTACGTATGTTTGCATGTGTGCATGTTTGCATGTATGTATGTATGTTTGCATGTATGTATGTTTGTATGTATGTATGTATGTTGTCATGTATGTATGTATGTATGTATGTATGTATGTATGTTGCCATGTATGTATGTATGTATGTATGTATATATGTGCATGTATGTTTGCATGCATGTTGGCATGTATGTATATATGTGCATGTGTGTATGTATATTTGTATGTATATATTTGCATGTATGTATGTATGTATGTGTGTTTGCATGTATGTATGTTTGCATGAATGTATGTATGTATGTTTGCATGTATGTATGTTTGCATGAATGCATGTATGTATGTATGTATGTATGTATGTATGTATGTTGTCATGTATGTATGTTGTCATGTATGTATGTATATATGTGCATGTATGTTTGCATGTATGTTGGCATGTATGTATACATGTGCATGTTTGTATATATATATATATATATATATATATATATATGTATGTATGTATGTTTGCATGTGTGTATGTTTGCATGTATGTATGTTTGAATGTATGTATGTTTGCATTTATGTATGTATGTATGTATGTATGTATGTATGTTGTCATGTATGTATGTATATATGTGCATGTATGTTTGCATGTATGTTGGCATGTATGTATATATGTGCATGTGTGTGTATGTATATTTGCATGTATATATTTGCATGTATGTATGTATGTATGTATGTATGTTTGCATGTATGTATGCATGTTTGCATGAATGTATGTTTGCATGTATGTATGTATGTATGTTGTCATGTATGTATGTATGTATGTATATATGTGCATGTATGTTTGCATGTATGTTGGCATGTATGTATATATGTGCATGTTTGTATGTATATTTGCATGTATATATTTGCATGTATGTATGTATGTATGTATGTCTGTATGTATGTTTGCATGTGTGTATGTTTGCATGTATGTATGTTTGCATGTATGTATGTATGTTTGCATGTATGTATGTTTGTATGTATGTTTGTATGTATGTTTGCATGTATGTTTGCATGTGTGTATGTATGTATGTATGTTGTCATGTATGTATGTTGTCATGTATGTATGTATGTATGTATATATGTGCATGTATGTATGTTTGCATGTTTTTATTTTTGCATGTATGTTTGCATGCATGTTTATATATATGTGCATGTATGTAATTATGTTTGCATGTATTTATGTTTGCATGTATATTTGTGCATGCTTGTATGTATGTATCTATCTTTGCATGTTTGTTTGTATGTATGTTTTCATGTGTGTGTGTATGCATGTATGTATGATAGTTTGCATGTATGTATGTATATATGTGTGTATGTTCGCATGTATGTATATTTGCATGTATATATGTGCATGCTTGTATGTATGTATGTTTGTATATATGTATGTATGTATGTTTGCATGTATGTTTGTTTGTTTGTTTGTTTGTTTGTTTGTATATATGTCTGTATGGCCATGTATGATACTGTCTGCTGGCGCCCTGTATCTAAGTCAACTTCGCGGCAGGCTTCTATACATGGTATAACAGTCAGTATCACACATTAAACTGAATCTAAGCCTACAACATGTTTTATTTCATTTTTTTTACAGGTTTTTTACAGGTTAATGAGGGTTGTGTTGGGGGTGCTTTATTTCAATAAAATATTTTATCTATATCTTTGTCTTTTTCTTTTCAAATTGTATTACTACCACTTTAGTAATGGCCGCTGTCTGAGTGACAACATCCATTATTAAGGCGAGGCTTAGTGTTAGCCGGTGCAGAGGCTAACACTAACCACCATTATTACCCCGGTACCCACCACCACCAGGGGTGCCGGGAAGAGCCAGGTACGATCCAGTACCCGACCATCTGTTGTGATGGTCGGGCTCTGGGGCGGCCGCAGGCTGGTATTATGAGGCTGGGAAGGGCCAAAAACAGTGGACCTTCCCACCCTTGTAATGCTAGGCTGCTGCTGCTGTGTTGTATCTGGCTGGTTATAAAAGTGGGGGGGACCCCACGTCATATTTTAAAATTTTTTTTTTTTTTTTTTTTTTTAAAAAGACATGGGGTTCCACCCAATTTATCATAACCAGCCACATACAACACAGTGTTATTAGCCTGGGAATGGACAAAACCAGTGGCCCTTCCCACCCATGTAATGCCAGACTGCTGCAGCCTTGTATATGGCTGGTTATTAAAAATGTGGGGGACCCGTCTATTGTTAAATTTGTTAAATTTAAAAAAAAAATGACGTGGGGGTCCCCCCCATTTTTATAACCAGCCCGATACAACACTGCAGCAGCAGCCTAGCATTACAAGGGTGGGAAGGGCCACTGTTTTTGGCCCTTCCCAGCCTCATAATACCAGCCTACGGCCGACCCAGTACCGGAACATCACAACAGATGGTCGGGTACTGGATCGTACCAAGCTCTTCCCGGCACCCCTGGTGGTGGTGGGTACAGGGGTAATAATGGGTGGTTAGTGCTAGCCTCTGCACCGGCTAACACTAAGTACCGCCTTAATAATGGACGCTGTCAATCAGCCAACTGCCATTATCTAGGCACTAATAAAGTTTTAAAAAAAACACAAAGACAATTCTTTTTTATTGAAATAAGAAATCCCCAACAAAACCCTCATTAACCATTTTATTAAAATTTGAAAAAACGTAGATCTAGGCAGTAGTCCAACGAATCGAAGATGTAGTCCAATCGGTACATCAAAATCTGCAACAACATAAAAAAACAGTTATCAATGTGAACAATACCAATACTTCTACTCACCTACACACATATATACACGCACACACAAACAAAGAACCATACACAAACACACACATATATACCGAAACACAACAAGATACACACACACACACACATAAACAGACAAACACACACATATACATGAACTCACACATATACAAACAAAAACACACATATCCAAACACACACATATACACGAACACACATATACACAAACACACACACACATATACACAAACACATATACACAGTTATACACAAACACACACATATACACACACATATACACAAACACATATACAAACAAAAACACACATACCCAAACACGCACATATACACAAACACACACATATACACAAATACACACATATACACAAACACATATACACAAACACACCCATATATACAAAAACACACACACACACACAAACATCTACACACAAACATATACACAAATACACCCATATATACACACACATATACACAAACATATACACAAACACATATACACAAACACACCCATATATACACAAACACACATAAACACACACACACATATACACAAACACACATATAAAAACAAAAACAGACAAAGACACATACCCAAACACACATATATACACAAACACACACATACACAAACACACACACGGTTTCTTTTAAATGCTGCTGGGGAACCCGCTCGATCCACTATATAAGGCTGCGCTACAGTGCAGCATTTAAAAGAAACAGGATCCTGACCTGTCCATAGAGATTAAGGCAGCACAGAGTATTTCAGGAGATGAGCGTGCAGATTCAGTGCTGCTGTGAACTCTGCTCTTACCATTACGTAGCTCTCAGTCTGTTACCTCTCCTCCACTCCTGTCCTCAATAACACCTTCACATGATTGGCAAGTCACCACGTAATGGTAAGAGCAGAGTTCACAGCAGCACAGAGTATTTCAGGAGATGAGTGTGCGGATCTTGTGCGGGGTGGTGACTTGCCAATCATGTGAAGGTGTTATTGAGGACAGGAGTGGAGGAGAGGTAACAGACTGAGAGCTACGTAATGGTAAGAGCAGAGTTCTGAAATACTCTGTGCTGCCTTAAACTCTGTGGACAGGTCAGGATCCTGTTTCTTTTAAATGCTGCACTGTAGCGCAGCCTTATATAGTGGATCGAGCGGGTTCCCTAGCAGCATTTAAAAGAAACAGGATCCTGACCTGTCAACAGATTTGAAGGCAGCACAGAGTATTTCAGGAGATGAGCACGGCCGGTCACGGGCAGCCGTTCGTTTTTCCGAGCCGTGCTCCCATTATGCGCACGACCGTAAAAACACCCGTTATTGCGGGTCGTAATTACGACCCGCAATAACGGGCTCATAGGCTTCTGTTACCCATGGGTACCTTCCCATTTTCTCACGGGAAGGTGCCCGTGCCGTTAAAAAAATAGAACATGTTCTATTTTTCTATTTTACGGGCCGTGCTGCTATAATTATAATGACAGCACGGTTCGAAAAAGCGGCCGGCTGCCCGTGCCCGGCCGTGCTCGTAATTACAAGTCGTAATTACGAGCACGGCCCGTAAAATAAAAAAATAGAACATGTTCTATCTTTTTAACGGCACGGGCACCTTCCCGTGAGAAAACGGGAAGGTACCCGTGGCTAACAGAAGTCTATGGGCCCGCTATTTCGGGTTGTAATAACGGGTGTTTTTACGGTCGTGTGCATGAGGCCCCGTAATGACGGGTGGCTACATGTGTGCACCCGTCATTACGGCAGCGTTGCTAGGCGACGTCAGTAAATAGTCATTGTCCAGGGTGCTGAAAGAGTTAACTGATCGGCAGTAACTGTTTCAGCACCCTGGACAGTGACTACCGATCACAATATAGAGTAACCTGTAAAAAAAAAGACGCTCATACTTACCGGGAACTCCCTGCTTTCTCCAGTCTGGTCTCCTGGCCGTTGCCTTGGTGATGCGTCCCTATCGACATCCGGCCCGACATTCCTTGATGACGATGCAGCCCATGCGAGCGCTGCAGCCAATCACAGGCTGCAGAGGCCTCTGCAGCCAATCACAGGCTGCAGAGGCCTCTTCAGCCAATCACAGGCTGCCGCGTCAGAAAAGAAGGTCGGACTGGAGGAAGAAGAGGACTCGTCACCAAGACAACGACCAGGTACGTATGAAATGCTTTTTATTTTATTTTTAATCAACAGCCTCTTTTCTCTATCAGTGATTGATAGACAAGTGGCTGCCGATTTGTATAATATTTTTGACCGGGTTCGGTCAAAACGGGTTCGGCCGAACCCGGTCAAGTTCGGATTCGCTGCGAACCGAACTTTTCTGGAAGTTCGGACCGAAACAGGGTTCGGTTGTCCCGGTTCGCTCATCTCTAGTTCTAAGCCTTGTAACGTCCTAGAAAAATAAAAGGATGTTCAAAAAACTATGCCAATCTAAAGTAGACACATGGGGGATGTTAATTAGCAAACATTTTGTGTGGTATTACTATCTGTCTTACAAGCAGATACATTTAAATTTTGAAAAATGCAAATTTTTGCAATTTTTCTCTAAATTTTAGTGTTTTTCACTAATAAATATTAAATTTATTGACCACATTTTTCCACTATTATAAAGTACAATAAGTCACGAGAAAACAATCTCAGTATCACTTTGATAGGTAAAAGCATTCCCAAGTTATTACCACATAAAGTGACACATGTCAGATTTGAAAAAATGGGTCTGGTCCTGAAGGCCAAAATGAGCTTGGTCCTCTATGGGTTAAATTGTGTTTCTCCTAATCTGTTGAGGATGCAAAACAAGTATGTTCATCCTGAGCCGCAGGCAGCAGCCGCATCAGGACGAGTTTATGCAAGTGTGCCTGTGCGATCAGAAGCAAGACAATGGCTGTAATACACCGCGGTGGCACCACTCTGATCAGAGAAAGGGAGAGACTGAATGGGGGCCCTTTGTGTGGGCAGACAGCCTAGGGTCCATTGAAGGACCCCAAGGCTGTCTGACCATATTTCCTGCATTTCCATTTATGATGACAGGTGTATGTAGTAAAATAAATACAAAGTCAAAACAACAGCAGTGTAGCTTTTTATTTGCATTTTTGCCAAAAATAAAAATTAATACAAATTACATGGCAATGTAGCAAAAAATGCACCTACATAAAGTACAACTTCTCCCGCAAAAAAAAAGTTTTATATACCTATGTCGAATAAAAAATAAAGAAAAAGTTATGACCGCTGAAATGAAAAGAGATAAAAAATAAATTGTTCTGGTTCACAATGCCAAAATTGGCAGGTCCTCAAAGGGTTAACGAGATATTGCCATTTTCTGTATTGTTGTGGCAGCCATTTCAAAGCAAATGTGACAATTGGAAGTTCAGTCATTTTGTCAACTTTGAGTTAACTTCTTAACCCCTTTAGGACACAGCCTGTTTTGGCCTTGTGGACACAGCCTATTTTTTAAAATCTGACATGTGTCACTTTATGTGGTAATAACTCCGGAATGCTTTTACCTATCCAAGCGATTCTGAGATTGTTTTCTCGTGACATATTGTACTTTATGTTAGTGAAAAAATTTGGTCGATAAATTCAATATTTATTTGTGAAAAACTTCAAATTTTAGCAAAAATTTGCAAAAATTTGCATTTTTCTAAATTTAAATGTATTTGCTTGTGAAACAGATAGTAATACCACACAAAATAGTTACTAGTTAACATCCCCTATATGTCTACTTTATGTTTGCATCATTTTTTTTCACGTACTTTTATTTTTCTAGGACGTTACAAGGCTTAGAACTTTAGCAGCAATTTCTCATATTTTCAATAAAATTTCAAAAGGCTATTTTTTCAGGGACCAGTTCAGTTCTGAAGTGGCTTTGAGGGCCTTATATATTAGAAAGTCCCCATAAATCACCCCATTTTGAAAACTGCACCCCTCAAGGTATTCAAAACCACATTCAGAAAATATTTTAACCCTTTAGGCGTTTCACAGGAATTAAGGCAAAGTAGAGGTGAAATTTACAAATTTCATTTTTTTTGCCGAAATTCATTTGTAATAAAAAAAAATCTGTAACACAGAAGGTTTTACCAGGGAAACGCAACTCAATATTTATTGCCCAGATTCTGCAGATTTTAGAAATATCCAACATGTGGCCCTAGTGTCCTAATGGACTGAAACACAGGCCTCAGAAGCAAAGGAGCAGCTAGTGGATTTCGGGGCCTCCTTTTTTTAGGAATATATTTTAGGCACCATGTCAGGTTTGAGGCGGTCTTGTGGTACCTAAACAGCCGAAACCCCTCCAAAGTGACCCCATTTTGGAAACTACACCCCTCAAGGCATTTTTCTAGGGGTATAGATAGCATATTGACCCCACAGTTTTTTTGCAGAATTTAGTGGAATTAGTCTGTGAAGATGAAAATCACCTATTTTTCTGTGGAAACATAGAATTTTTTCATTTTTACAAGGAATAAAGGAGAAAAAGCACCCCAAAATTTGTAAAGCAATTTCTCCCGATTACGGCAATACCCCATATGTGGTCGTAAACTGATGTTTGGACCCACAGCAGGGCTCAGGAGGGAAGGAGCGCCTTTTGGATTTTGGAGCGCAGATTTTGCTGGATTGGTTTTCAGTGCCATGTCGGGTTTGCAACGCCCCGGAGGGACCAAAACAGTGTAAACCCCCCAAAAGTGACCCCATTTTGGAATCTACACCCCTCAAGGAATTTTTCTAGGGGTATAGTGAGATTTTGGCCCCTCAGGATCTTTTTTAGAGCTAAGGTGACCAAAAAACAGCGATTTTGGCGCTTTAAATTCTTTATTTATTACAGCGTTCACCGTGCGCAATAAATTACGTTTTAATTTATTCTGCCGGTCGGTACGATTATGGCGATACCATATGTGTATAGATTTTTTTACGTTTTGCAGCGTTTGCACAATAAAATTAAGTTTCTATAAAATAATTTATTTTCTGGGACACGCTATTTTGAGCCGTAACGTTTTTATTTTTTCGTCAAAAAAGCTGTGGGAGGTCTTGTTTTTTGCGGGACGGGTTGTAGTTTTTATTGGTACCATTTTGGGGTAAATGCGACTTTTTGATCACTTTTTATTCTATATCTTGGGAGGGGTGGTGACTAAAAAATAGCGATGCTGACAGTTTTCCGTTTATTTTGTTTGCGGCGTTCACCGTGCGGAAAAATTAACATTATAGTTTCATAGATTGGGTCGTTACGAACGCGGCGATACCAAATATGTGTACTTTTTTTTTAACGTTTTCATTTTTTCCCTATAATAAATGACTTATTATAGGAAAACAAAACCTTTTATTTTTACACTTTTATAAAAAAAATTTATTAACTTTTTTTTACTTTTTACACTTTATATTTTTGTTTATTAACTTTTCTTTTACTTTTTACACTTTCTTTTTTTGACCTGCAGCTCTGATCGCTGCTAGAATACATTACACTACCTAGGTAGTGTAATGTATTCCAACTGTCAGTGTGACGTCACAGTCACTCTGACAGTTGGTCTACGAGGATCAACAGAGGCTGATCCTCATAGGCTGACATACATGGCAGACCTGGGGGCCGTTGTCTGGCCCCCGGGTGCCATCACAAGCATCAGAAGCCCCCACGATTGCATGGGGGCTGCTGATGCGCTACAAACCCGCTACATGCGGAGATCGCAATCGAGCCCCGCATGTAACGGGTTAATTGCCGAAATCAGCGGCGATGAGCCGCTGATCGGCAACACTGGAGAGTGTCAGCTGTCGGGGACAGCTGATCTCCAAGTTCCCGATGCACACTGTCGCCGACAGTGTGCATCGGGAACGGCACAGTGACTTTCTGTCACTCTGACAGGAAGCCTATCAGGACCAGCCGAAGGTTGGTCCTGATGGGCTTCTGTCCATGGCAGACCCGGAAGCCATTGTTTGGCTTCCGTTTGCCATACTAACTATCGGCAGACCCCGCGATTTCGGACGGGGGTCTGCCGATATGTTAGAAACCCCTAAAATTCGGCGATTGCACCCGATCGCCGAATTTAAGGGGTTAATGCGCCGAAATCAGCGGCAAAGGACCGCTGGCCGGCAAGAGGGGAGTGTCAGCTGTCGGCGACAGCTGACCTCCTGGTTCCCGGTGCACACTGTCGCCGACAGTGTGCACCGGGATTAACTCAGTAACTGTACGTCCTCGTGCGGGAAGTAACTTCCCGCAACGACGTACAGTTACGTCCTGGTGCGGGTAGGGGTTAAGAGCTTCTAAACACAATTAGAATTCTACTATCAATTTGTCAGCATATTCAAGCTACAGTATAACAGTGGTAACAATGTATATGGTTGCATTTCCACATTTGCAATAATGGCCAAATTAACAAAACAGAAAAATTACCATTTCTTGTTATGTAATTGCCATATACTTAGCAAACCGTGGTTATTGCTTTACATTTTTTCTTACTTATATACTGTATTACACATTTATAGTGTCTTGCAGAAGTATTCATTCCCTTGGAATATTTCCTGTTTTGTTGCATTACAACCTTGAATCAAATTGGATTTTTGTGGGGTTTGTACTATTTGATTTACACAAAACGCCTACCACTTTTTAGGTGCCAAATATTTTTTTACTGTGACCAGAGAACTTTAATGTACATAAGTGTTCACCCCCATGAAAGTCAATGCTCTGTGGAGCTGCCTTTTCCTGCAAATACAGGTGAAAGTCTCCTGGGGTATGTCTCTATTCACTTAGCACATCTAGACACTGTGATTTTCACCCATTCTTCCATGCAAAACTGCTCAAATTCCTTCGAGTTGGATGGGTTGCGTTGGCATACAGCAGTCTTCAAGTCATGCCACAGATTTGCAATTGGATAGAGGTCTGGCTTTTGACTAGGCCCTTCCAAAATATTTAATAAAGCTTTCTCCTTAAAGGCTATGTACACCTTTGAGAGGTTTTTTTTTTTTTTGGTTAAAAAACAGATTGGTTTGTGTGTCTAGTGTAACTTTGTAATTAGTTTTTATTAAAAATGTGTTTTACTTTTGGAGATACAGCTGTTCTGTATTCTCTATACAGAGCAGCAGTATTGTTTCACTTTAGACTGAATCCGTCAGCCCCACGGACCTGACAGGTTCAGGTTCGGCGGGTCCTGCGTGTCTCTGACACGCAGGATCCACCTGTAAACTACCACATCTATGTTCATAACTTAGATGTAATCAATTACAGGTAGGACTCACCGACAATGAACCCGTCAGGGCCGCGGGACTAATTACAAAGTTACACTAATTGCACTGACTAATCTATTTATTAAAAGAAAAAAAATGCCCTCAAAGTTGTACATAGCCTTTAAATCACTTTACTCATAGAACCTAATCAGATTGGTTTGACAGGACCGATCCCTCATAAACCCATGCTGATGCTGCAATAAGAACTTATTTGCATTGAGATACTCGAGAATAGCATCTCTTAGAAAACCCTCAAATATTTTACCCACAATGGAGGTTAAACTTACAAGTCTACAGTTTCCAGGCACAATTTTTGACCCCTTTTAAAATATTGGCACTGCATTTGCTATGTGCTAGTCCTGTGGAACAGACCCAGTCATAATAGAATAACCCAACCCTAATCTATACTTCTCCACAAGTTTGTCTCTGACATAACTGGAGAGTTCTTTGGTCTTCATGTTGCTTGCTTAGTTTGACGGCAGACTCAGGGGCTTTTCAGAACAGGTGTATTTATACTGACATCATGTGATAGATCATGTGACATTTTGATTGCACACAGGGGGTCATCATTCAACTAATTATGTGACATCTAAAGTTCTTTGCTTTGACCAAACCTTATTTAGAGGTTACATGGCAAAAGGGATGAATACATATGCACTAACAACATTTCAGATTTTAGTTTGTTTTTCTTTTTTTAAATAAGGAATTTTATTTCTTATTCAACTGTAACAATTTGAACTATTGTGTCAGATCCATTATATAAAATAAGATGAAGGAATTTTTGTGAGCAGGCAGAATAGGGACATGCAAGCATGCGTCCGTAAGGTCAATCGTTGCCAGAACATCGTTCTTCTCCAGAAGGTTCATCACCGACCGGATGGTCTCCATCTTGAAAGTTCTCCTCAACAGATATTGATTGAGGATAGTCAGGTCTATAACGAGTCTCCAACTGCCGTCTGATTTGGGAACCGGGAACACTCTGGATTAGACTCCTTGCCCCCTCTCTAAGACTGGAACATCTTCCAAGGCTGCTTTCTGGAGAAACACTTGTAAAAGCTCATGGACTATCAGATTGTGATGCCCATTGAGGACAAAGTGTTCTGGGGGGAACTTTTTGAGCTCCAACGAGTATCCTCTCTTGATGGTTGTCGTCACCCACTCGTCAGATTATGTCATCGACCACCGAGAGGAGAACATCTAAAGCATCGCCCCTACCTGCAGAATTGGCTTGGCGTCATAAATCACTGAGCTTTTGATTGTGTTTTTTTTTTCGAAAGGAGGAAGGGTTTTCCCACTTTGCTCTAAATGTGCACTGACGGTCTGGGAACCTTCTTTTGGGGATCTTCTTTTCTGATCCCGAAAGTACCGCCTGGTATCCTTTCCTTTAGGTTCAGGAAACCTTTGCCTTCTCCTAAGGATTCCAAGATATCCATAAGTTGGGGACCGAATAAGGACTCTGGCTCGAAAGGGAGACTACAAAAATTATTTTTGGAAAGGTTATCCCCCGACCATAATTTAAGCCAATGAGTTCTTCTGGCTGCATTCGAAAGGGATAGAGCTCTAGATGCATACTTTATGTTATCTAATTGGGAGTCACACAGGAACTCTGAGGCTGCCTTCATTACTGGGAGAGACTGGAGAATTTCTGCCCTTGGGACTCCTTCCTCTAGATCCCTCAATAAATGGCTCAACTAGACCAGGAGTGCTCTAGCCGCTGACACTGAAGACAAAGAAGCCTTGCACGAGCCCACTGATGAAGTATATACTTTCTTCAAAAGGGAATCCGCTTTGCGTTCCACGGGAGCTTTCAGTAATGCTGATTCATCAAATGGAAAGACGGCTTACTGCTAAATCTACTTTCGGTACATTCTCCCACTCCTTTGAGCCAGACTCATCCAACCTGTTGAGGCTTCTGTACCGAGAGCCCAGTTCTGCCTTCCTCTCTGGCTTATCCCAATCTCGTTTCATCCATTCCATTAGGGCAGGATGACTGGGAAAACTTTTCCCCTTGGAGATAGGAAAATAAACAAGTCTGTCCTTTTTAGGTTTGTGTTCAACCTCTTTCCCCATCTCCAATGTATCCTTCACTGCTCTGAGGAGATCATGGAGCCTATCCTTATTTAGGATATAATATTCCTGAGGGTCGTCAGAATCTGGAGCATCAGAGACCACCTTTGAGTCTGAGGCACCTGCCGAGGAGGAATCTTGGTATTGAGGAGGTTGAGAGGAAGAGTGCCTGGCCTTTTTAGCATGGTGTGATGATTTGGCTTCCTCTAAAGCAACAGATAACTGTTGCTTGAACCATTGCATAAATCCCCTAGAATCCTCCCTAGGAGACAAATTAACTGGGGTGGAGCACAATACACACAGGTCTGACTCAACGTCATCAGGAAGGGGCTGACGGCATTTACTGCAAAGTCTGTGTCTTGATTTGTGGGTGCGTTTCCTACCTTCTCTTCTAGAGGCAGACATCTAGATGGGATCAGAGAGAGACAAACGTATGGTAGGAAAAGTGCATTGCCGACAGCATAGAGGCACATGAGGACCAATCAAATAGACAGCCATACAAACCTTTAGCAAGCAGAGGGCTGACTAGAGGAAGAGCACATCATCGTTTGGAAAAGATGCGGGCATCTTATGCCCGCTGCGTCAGCGAGCCATATCCAGGGACAGGGCCAGGGAAGACATCACTTCCGCCCCCATTCATGCCTCTGTAACGCCGAGCAGCTCTCCGGATACCAGAAGAGCGCAGGTAACCGGTCCGGCAACTCGTTCCGGACCTTGGCAATGGGGATGCTACAGCATCTCCTTCCTGCTGCCGCTACCTCAGGTGAGGTAAGGTGCCCCGTCGCCGTGTACCAAGGAATGTCTGCCATCTTGGTATACCTTTGAGACTGAGGCACAGAGACGGAGCCCTGTAAACAGCTTGGATTAAATATTTTTCCTTGGGTAGGATAGGGAACTGTCTCCGAACCGACCTAGAGAGAAAGAAAAAATACGCTGGGGCCCGGTCACTGGTACAGAATAGGAGAAGTCCTTAATTGTTTAATTATGTAATGCTTATTGCTAATTAACCTGTCTCTGCTTAATTGTACCTAGGGGACTAAAACCCATTTCTGTTGTGCTGCCAAGGACGATCAGGAAATATATGATACATACACATGATATATATATATATATCAGTGGCGTAGCTATAGGGGTCTCAGCGGTCGCAATTGCGACCGGGCCCAGAAGTCAGGGGGGCCTGCAGCCCCCCGCACCACATCAATGAAAAGTTACTATAGTAACTGGGGCCTATGTAATAAACTACACGGGCCCCTGTTACTATAGTAACTGACATTACTTACCCCTCCTCTTCCTGGAGCGCATCGGAGGTTCTGACGTCACAGCGATGTGCGCAGCTCATAACGTCATGATGCTTTACGCTGCGCACAGCATCCCGACACTTGATGAAGGGAGGACCTGTGGCCGAAGAGGAGGTAAGTTTAATTTTAGTGTCTTGCTGATGGGTTGGGGTCAGACGCCCGGGACCCCCGCCAATCAGCTGTTTTGAAGGGGTTGCAGTCACTCGTACGAGTGCTACTTCCCCTTCATTCCGGTCACTTTCTCACACTAAATCGCCGACACTAACGTGTCAGCGATTCACAGTGTGAGCAAGTGAAGGGGAAGCAGCACTCATACGAGCTCTGCACCCCCTACAAGACAGCTGATTGGTGGGACTCCCGGGAGTCTTAGTGACATGTCAGAAGTTTGTATTGGTGGGGGTCCGAGCACTGAGACCCCCACCAATCTCTAGAATGAAGCAGCTGAAGTGCTAGTGTCAGCGCTCAGCTGCTTCGTGTCTGTTTGGCTATTTCCGGAAATAAATGTATCCGTGTACGGACTGAATAGAAAGTCTATGAGCCCGTACTCGGATACATCAGCTTTTCGGAGAAAGCCAAACAAACACGAAGCAGCTGAGCGCTAACACGAGCACTTCAGTTGCTTCGTTCTAGCGATTGGTGGGGGTCCAAACTTCTGACATGTCACTATGACATGTCAGAAGATTGTCGAACATTTAACTACACTTTAAAGCCTACCGTGTGTTAGGCTTAGATACAGGGCCCCAGCTTATACTGCATAAGAATACTATATGACCGAGAAGAGAACAAATGCCAATACACAAGAACATTTAGAAAAATGAGCAAAATATTTTATTCAAAATAACATATACATACAAGAATGATAAAAAGAATCCATGAACCAACAGGTTAAAAAGACCAAACCGCCATACAATGTATAAGGAAGGTAACGTCTGAAGTTGACGTGTAATAATAACAACCAAGAGATATGATCTAATAATCAGGGTACATACATGCATGAGTATGAAATGAAACATTAATGAAAAAATGCAAGAAAATATGTGAACATCAAGCACATACCCATAGATCAACCGGATGGAAGCACGGCGATGTGTCTGCCCCAACGCGCGTTTCGGCGCAACTGCCTTCGTCTGGGGGTAGCGTTTTAAATGATGTGTATGCCACTATATATGGGGATGGACCAGCCGATCGTAGAATAAAAAAGAGGGGGGAGAAGCCCAAGTATAAACATGTAATAATACATGTTTCGCTGCATGTTTACCGGTCGCTTACCTCGTGGTGAAGCCGGTGGCCGCACCTACCAGGACCGCCAATCACGAGAGGCCAGGGTCGGATGCACGCCATCGCAGGTATGTACTCATTATTTATTACCTTACTGACGCAGGAATTTATTTATTATTCATTTTTTCTTGCTTCTAATACTTACGCACTGTTTTTCAGTGCATTTGTCTTCTTCCTCACGATTCATTTAAATTCATTCAGTATCACTTCACGGATCACATTATTTCATCATCTCTTCACCGCAGTGTTATTTAGCATTCATGCTTCTTCAAGTTGTCTTTTGTCATAACGTTATATTTCATTCACATTTGTCTGTTTATATGTGCGTTATACTGAAATATACGTTGTTTTTGACGTTTTGCATAATTTGGTTTCACGTCCAAGTTGGTATACACTGTCCTATCCTGGGTTACTTACCTTTTCGCTGTGTCGCTCCTTCTGATTGGTAGAGGGGTGCCCGGCCTCCGTTCCGCCCTCATGATGCGCCGGGTTTCGATCCACGTGACCGCGTCCTCTGACGCGATGGCGTGCATCCGACCCTGGCCTCTCGTGATTGGCGGTCCTGGTAGGTGCGGCCACCGGCTTCACCACGAGGTAAGCGACCGGTAAACATGCAGCGAAACATGTATTATTACATGTTTATACTTGGGCTTCTCCCCCCTCTTTTTTATTCTACGATCGGCTGGTCCATCCCCATATATAGTGGCATACACATCATTTAAAACGCTACCCCCAGACGAAGGCAGTTGCGCCGAAACGCGCGTTGGGGCAGACACATCGCCGTGCTTCCATCCGGTTGATCTATGGGTATGTGCTTGATGTTCACATATTTTCTTGCATTTTTTCATTAATGTTTCATTTCATACTCATGCATGTATGTACCCTGATTATTAGATCATATCTCTTGGTTGTTATTATTACACGTCAACTTCAGACGTTACCTTCCTTATACATTGTATGGCGGTTTGGTCTTTTTAACCTGTTGGTTCATGGATTCTTTTTATCATTCTTGTATGTATATGTTATTTTGAATAAAATATTTTGCTCATTTTTCTAAATGTTCTTGTGTATTGGCATTTGTTCTCTTCTCGGTCATATATTATGTTTTGGATGCCTTATGGGTATACACCCCTGGATCTGGTTCATATTTAACATGCTTGCTGACAGCCGCATTCTTACTTTATTTTGAACCATTCTGGATCCATGCTGTGCTTTTTGGTCATATCATTTGCTTTGTTTCTGTTTTTTACAGATATTTCCAGCAATCCAACCATGGATTTTCGGGCCAGGGAACAATCCTGGCTTTCTCAAATTTCTAATGTTTTTAAAGACGGATCCATGGCCACAGGTGCTGGCAGTCAGAGAGATGTCAGGGAGTCTCAAAATTATTTTAAGAATCTTATGCACAAAAGAATGAAGATATGGTGGAATCGCGCTTTTCTTCAGAATTATTTGCAGTACAATCTTATACCGAGGGGCCTGAGGGTCCAGGTGTTCCCATCGTTTCCCATTGAGGATGAGTCCTTCACATCCTCATGGGAAAACAATTGTAACGCCTGTTCCCGTAAGATGATGGAGTTGCTCATTGACCTCAACACTAAATCCATTAATACAATGGATGTTGAGCTAGAATTGATCCAGTCACGCTTTAAATCGGAGATGCCTAGGGAAAGTCTTGAGACTTTTAACATCCATTTGGAACAACAATGCACCATCTGGGAGAAGGAAATCGAATCAATTAAAACTAAAAAGTTGATTCGTGATCACGATGATTTCATTCAAAAACGGATGTATAGATGGAACCGCCGTGGACCTTCTTTGAACACTAGTCGCTCTCCGTCTGTTTCATCCGCATCATCCCTTAGTGATCACTATGATATAACTACACACAATACAGGCCCCGGACGTATCAATACCAGACAAAAACGCAAAGTCAACTATACTAATTCAGTTTATCCAAAAAGAAGAGTCAACAGAGAAACTGATTATAACTCTAGACAAGTGCATTCCACTTTTACTCCGGCTTCCAATTTGGGTCCTCCACAGCTTAAGGTAATTAATCTGTCTCAACACTCACTCACATCAAGTGACATGTCTCTTTTGGAAAGGGGGTTAACTTTTTCCCCCGCCTCTTCTTTTGATCATTTTTCAGCAGTAAAGGATCTGCAACTCTTCGGCAGATCTCTGATTTTTAAAAAATGGTACTTTAGAGAGGAGGACAGTATCTTTACGACAGTACAAGAAAAGGAGACATTGCGTATTTTAGAAGAGTTACTTGATCAAGATGAGAGTACATCCCGAGGTAAGATACCATCATGTATTAGGAATAAGTCAACCAAATTTCCCCCTTTGTCCATTTGTCCAGCAGTTGACCTATTCGTCAAACTTGTTTCTAAGGATTGGGGTATCATACCTAGTGGCATCGATCATGACAATTTGAATCGGTCTGAGCGAGCAAGTCTCAAGAAAATGAAAGCTTGGGACGATATTTTGATAAAACCGGCGGATAAGGGGGGTAACGTGGTACTTTGGCCCCGCCAATTATACATTCATGAAGCTAACCGCCAACTAAGGAATATAACGTGTTATCAAAAGCTTACTTACAACCCCTTGTCTTCCTTTAGATCAAAGTACTATGGAATTTTGCAAAATGCTGTGGCAAAAGGCACTATTACAAAACCTTTGAGTGAGTCTTTATTCGTGTCAGACCCTACTATACCAACGATGTACTTATTGCCCAAAATTCACAAGGATGCCAAGAACCCACCAGGTAGGCCTATTATTTCGGGCACCGGAGGCCTTATGGAAAAAGCATGTAGGTGGATTGATTTTCATCTGAAACCCCTTGTTGAGTGTTTACCATCCTATTTGCGTGACTCTGCCGATCTTTTATTGAAGGTCGAGGGGATTCACATTGATTCAGATCACTTATTAGTCACATGTGATGTTGAATCCCTTTATACTAGCATCCAACATAGCGATGGTTTACATGCAGTCAAGAGTTTCCTATCCATGAGTGACATTGAAGGTGAAATTTCTCAACTCATATTGCTGTTGTTGGATTTCACACTCAAACATAATTTTTTCACCTTCAATGGATCGTTTTTCCTACAGCTCCAGGGGACGGCGATGGGGGCAGCCTGTGCACCCTCATATGCCAATCTTTTCCTGGGGCTGTGGGAGAGAGATCTTTTCCTGTCAGATCATGGGCCGTCAATGAGTCGTGTCCCCTTTTGGGCACGGTTCATTGATGACATTTTCATGATCTGGCAGGGCACTCCTGAAGATCTTTCGGATTTCATTAAAGTTCTGAATTGTAACCTACTTAATATCAAACTCACATATAAGTGGAGTTACTCTAAGGTCGATTTTTTGGACATACTAATCAAGAAAGATGGCAATGGTTTCTTACAGACGGATTTATACCGTAAGGAAACCTCAACCAACTCACTTTTGCATGCCACTTCATCGCACCCTCGCCATACTATCGATGCTATTCCAGTGGGTCAATTTTTACGTGTAAAGAAAATTTGCTCTACCAATGAAGATCTCAAATTTCGCTTTAAAGAACTAGGCGACAGATTTACTCAAAGGGGTTACAGTCAACGCAGTATACGCAAAGCTCGGGATCGAGCGTCTAAGACCAACCGACAACAACTGTTGCAAGTTACCCAAAGGTCGGGCACAGAACCTAAGGTGAGATTTGTTACCACCTTCAATTCTCGGTGGACAGAAATGCGTAGTGTCCTGTATAAATTCTGGCCTATATTGCTGAGTGATCCCACTTTATCGAAAGTTCTTCCTCCTTATCCTGCCATGGCACCCCGCAGAGCTCCCAATCTGCGTGATGCCATGGTACGTAGCTATCTTTCACCTATTCAACCTGGTAGGGTGTTCGGGACTAAGGGACCAAAATGGGGCTGCAAACCTTGCGGTGACTGCATCAGTTGTCCTAATATCGAACGAATAGGAAATTTCACGGACTCTAGTGGTAAACAAGATTTCAAAATCTGTTGGCCCATATCTTGTGGTACTAAGGGTGTCATATACTATGCTCTCTGCCCCTGTCCGAAAATATATGTAGGTATGACTACCCGTGAGCTTCGGTTGAGGGTAAGGGAACACGTACGGGATATCGAGAATGCGAAAACGGCTGATAATATCGAGCAGCTCAAGACAATCCCTAGGCACTTCCGATCACACCATGCCTGTAACTCCAAGATGCTTAAAATCAGGGGCATTGACCATATTAATCTTGGGATGCGTGGGGGTGATCTCAAAAAATGTTTATTGCAACGTGAGTGCAAATGGATATGGAGACTCCAAACTATGTACCCCGCAGGTCTCAATGAGACCGCTGGATATTCATCGTTTCTCTGACTGTCAGCAGCTTTTAATGGTGTTGGAGTTCATCTTTTTATATAGGATCCTATGTGTTTATATGATTTTAACATTTCTTTATTCATTTACAGATTAGATCTCTGATGTGATTCTCTTCCTTTTATTACTTGGATTCCTTGTTTTCCACTCCTTGGGATGCCAGCATATTTCTCCATCGACTTCGTTTACTCATGATGCGTAGTGACCAGTTATTCATACAAATTTTCATCTACACTTGTGTGTCATCTTGGTTTTTTCGTCAATACAACCATCAATGTAATATTTTGTGCACCTCTAACCTATTTTATTAAAAGATGTTAGATTAAACTTAATTCTATATTGTCACTTTTTCAATATTTATTTACCTCATTTATGTGCTTATAAACACATACATATAAACGCAATTATTCTTCTCTTTTCTCTGCTATTGCACTGCTCATTCATTGGGCATTATTCACTCTATTCACTTTCACTTACTTCCTCACAACATACACAGACACATACACACATTCCCTCACTTAATATATTTTTCATTTTCATTCATATACTTTTTCTTCACGTATTTTTGTATGTACTCATTATTTATTACCTTACTGACGCAGGAATTTATTTATTATTCATTTTTTCTTGCTTCTAATACTTACGCACTGTTTTTCAGTGCATTTGTCTTCTTCCTCACGATTCATTTAAATTCATTCAGTATCACTTCACGGATCACATTATTTCATCATCTCTTCACCGCAGTGTTATTTAGCATTCATGCTTCTTCAAGTTGTCTTTTGTCATAACGTTATATTTCATTCACATTTGTCTGTTTATATGTGCGTTATACTGAAATATACGTTGTTTTTGACGTTTTGCATAATTTGGTTTCACGTCCAAGTTGGTATACACTGTCCTATCCTGGGTTACTTACCTTTTCGCTGTGTCGCTCCTTCTGATTGGTAGAGGGGTGCCCGGCCTCCGTTCCGCCCTCATGATGCGCCGGGTTTCGTATCCACGTGACCGCGTCCTCTGACGCGATGGCGTGCATCCGACCCTGGCCTCTCGTGATTGGCGGTCCTGGTAGGTGCGGCCACCGGCTTCACCACGAGGTAAGCGACCGGTAAACATGCAGCGAAACATGTATTATTACATGTTTATACTTGGGCTTCTCCCCCCTCTTTTTTATTCTACGATCGGCTGGTCCATCCCCATATATAGTGGCATACACATCATTTAAAACGCTACCCCCAGACGAAGGCAGTTGCGCCGAAACGCGCGTTGGGGCAGACACATCGCCGTGCTTCCATCCGGTTGATCTATGGGTATGTGCTTGATGTTCACATATTTTCTTGCATTTTTTCATTAATGTTTCATTTCATACTCATGCATGTATGTACCCTGATTATTAGATCATATCTCTTGGTTGTTATTATTACACGTCAACTTCAGACGTTACCTTCCTTATACATTGTATGGCGGTTTGGTCTTTTTAACCTGTTGGTTCATGGATTCTTTTTATCATTCTTGTATGTATATGTTATTTTGAATAAAATATTTTGCTCATTTTTCTAAATGTTCTTGTGTATTGGCATTTGTTCTCTTCTCGGTCATATATTATGTTTTGGATGCCTTATGGGTATACACCCCTGGATCTGGTTCATATTTAACATGCTTGCTGACAGCCGCATTCTTACTTTATTTTGAACCATTCTGGATCCATGCTGTGCTTTTTGGTCATTGCATAAGAATACTGTCTGCTGCACCCTGTATCTAAGCCTACATTAGGCTTAGATACAGGGTCCAACAAACAGTATCAGACATGCACATGGGCCCTGTATCTAGGGCCCTGTTCACATCACCGCTGCCCTTCCGTTGATGGGTTCCGTCTGGTTAACCCCTCAACGTAAAGGCAAACGGAAACCTTAGCTTCCGTTGGCATCACCATTGATCTCAATGGTGATGGAAACTTTGCTAATGGTTTCTGTTTGTGAACGGGTTCCATTGTTTTGGCGCGAATAGCGCAGTCGACAGTGCAAAACAACGGAACCCTTCCACAACGGTGACAAGCGGAAATCTTTAGCAACGTTTCCGTCACCATTGACATCAATGGTGAGGGAAACTAAAGCAGAGGTTTCAGTTTGCCTTTCTGTTGAGGAGTTAACCCGACAGAACCCATCAACGAAAGGGCAGCGGTGATGTGTACAGGCCCTTACTAGTGATTTTGTTTTGTGATTTTTTTGTGTTTTTTTACAGGTTCGGTTGTTGGACTACGTCAGATTCGAGGACTACTTCTTTATTCTCAATAAAATGGTTAATGAGGGTTGTGTGGGGGTGTTTTATTTCAATAAATCTATTTTTTCTATGTCTTTGTATTTTTTTTTTTACTTTATCGCTGCCAACTTACTAATGGCCGCTGACAGATTGACAGCGTCCATTACTAAGGCGGTGTTTAGTGTTAGCCAGTGAAAAAGCTAACACTAACCCCCATTATTCCCCCAGTAGCCACCGCCACCAGGGGTGCCAGGAAGAGCCGGGTACGATCCAGTACCCGACCATCTGTAGTGATGGTCGGGCACTGGGGTGACCGCAGGCTGGTATTATTAGGCTGGGAAAGGCCAAAAACAGAGGCTCTTCCCACCCTGGTAATGCTAGCTTTCTGCTGCTGTGTTGTATCTGGCTGGTTATGAAAAAGGGGGGGGACCCCACGTCATTTTTTTAAATAAATAATTGGACAGCACAATACAGATACAACATAGCAGCAGCAGCCTAGCATTACCAGGGTGGGAAGGGTCACAGTTTTTGGCCTTTCCCAGCCTAATAATTCCAGACTGCGGCCACCCCAGTGCTCCTCTGTTACTACAGATGGTCGGGTACTAGATCATACCCTGCTCTTCGTGGTGGCGCTGGGTAACAGGGTAATAATGGGGATTAGTGTTAACCTCTTCATGTCTAACCTTAAGTCTCCCCCTTAGTAATTGGCGTTGTGAATCAGCCAGCAACAATTACTAGGGCGGTAGTTATAAAGTTTAAACAAATACAAAGACATAGATAAAATATTTTATTGAAATAAAAATTCCACACAACCCTCGTTATCCATTTTATTGAGAATAAAAAAAAACGCAGTTATCAAAGTAGTCCTTGAATCTGAAGTAGTCCAACAACCGAACTTGTAAAAAAACAAACACACAAAAATAATTCGTATAACGTCAAAAAAGAAAATAATTATTATTCTTACCTTTCCTGGGTCCAGCGCTGGAGCTGCAATGTCAGCGAGCTGGGTCCTATATCTAATCCAATCATGTGTGATACTGTCTGCTGAGCCACTGTATCTAGTCCTATCATGTGTGATGCTGTCTGTTGAGTCACTGTATCTAATCCTATCGTGTGATACTGTCTGCTGGGCCCTATATCTAATCCTATCATGTGTGATATTGTCTGCTGGGCCCTATATCTAATCCTATCATGTGTGATACTGTCTGCTGAGCCACTGTGTCTAATCCTATCCATAGCTATAGGGTCGCAGTGCTATAGATATGCTGTCTCATAGTGCTGCATTGTTGGATCACTTAGGAGACCCAGCGATGCAGCTGAGAGCTGCGGGCCATCGGCCCTGAGAAGTTTGGGGAGGGGGAGGGGGCCCAAGAAGCTTTGCATCGGGGCCAATGAGCCTTTAGCTACGTCCCTGTATATGTTATATATATATATTTTATATATTTTATATATTTTATATATTTTATATATATGTATATATATATATATATATATATATATATATATATATATATATATATATATATAAATGTGAGATAGATAGATATTTATGAGCTATACACTACCGTTCAAAAGTTTGGGGTCACCCAGACAATTTTGTGTTTTCCATGAAAACTCACACTTATATTTATCAAATGAGTTGCAAAATGACTAGAAAATATAGTCAAGACATTGACAAGGTTAGAAATAATGATTTTTATTTCAAATAATAATTTTCTCCTTCAAACTTTGCTTTCGTAAAAGAATGCTCCATTTGCAGCAATTACAGCATTGCAGACCTTTGGCATTCTAGCTGTTAATTTGCTGAGGTAATCGGGAGAAATTTCACCCCATGCTTCCAGAAGGCTCTCCCACTAGTTGGATTGGTTTGATGGGCACTTCTTGCGTACCAAACAGTCAAGCTGCTCCCACAACAGCTCTATGGTGTTGAGATCTGGTGACTGCGCTGGCCACTCCATTACAGATAGAATACCAGCTGCCTGCTTCTTCCCTAAATAGTTCTTGCATAATTTGGAGGTGCAAAGAACCCGCCAGGTAGGCCTATTATTTCTGGTACCGGGGGTTTGACTGAAAAAGCATGCAAATGGATTGATTTCCATCTAAAACCTTTGGTTGAGTGCCTTCCATCTTACTTGTGTGACTCGGCTGATTTACTGTTGAAGATCGAGGGGATCCATTTGGATCCAGACCATTTATTGGTCACGTGTGATGTTGAGTCTCTTTATACCAGCATTCAGCATAGTGATGGTTTGCATGCAGTGGCAATTTTTTTACTGATGAGTGACATTGAGAAGGAGACTTCTCAACTTATCTTGTCACTCCTAGATTTCACACTCAAACACAACTTTTTCACCTTCAATGGTTCGTTCTTCCTACAGCTCCAGGGGACGGCTATGGGGGCAGCCTGCGCACCCTCTTATGCCAATTTGTTCCTGGGGCTGTGGGAGAGGGACCTTTTCCTGTTAGATCATGGGCCGTCAATGAGCCGTGTCCTCTTTTGGGCACGGTTCATTGATGACATTTTCATGATCTGGCAGGGCACTCCTGATGATCTTCTTTCATTTATCAATGTTTTGAATTGCAATTCGCTTAATATCAAACTTACATATAAATGGAGTTATCTCAGCATTGACTTCCTGGATATCTTAATTAAGAAAGATGGTAATGGTCTTTTACAGACAGATCTTCATCGGAAGGAGACTTCTACGAATTCGCTACTGCATGCTACCTCCTCACACCCTCAACACACCATTGATGCGATTCCAGTTGGCCAATTTTTACGCATCAAGAAGATTTGCTCCACCGAGGAAGATCTCAAATCTCGTTTCGATGAATTAGGAGACAGGTTCACTAAGAGGGGTTACAGTCAACGCAGTATACGCAAAGCTCGATATCGAGCGTCAAAAGTGAATCGACAACAACTACTTCAAGTCATTCCAAAAGTTGGCACACAACCGAAGCTGAGATTTGTCACCACCTTCAATTCACGGTGGACAGAAATGCGTAATGTTCTGAACAAATTTTGGCCCATCTTGTTGACTGATCCCATCCTACTGAAGGTGCTTCCCCACTACCCTGCCATGGCGCCGCGCAGAGCTCCCAATCTGCGCGATGCCATGGTACGCAGTTACCTCTCACCTATTAAATCTGGTAGGGCTTTTGGCACAAAGGGGCCTAAATGGGGTTGTAAACCATGCGGCGACTGCATCAGTTGCCCCAATGTTGAGCGTTCGGAGAATTTTGTGGATTCCAGTGGCAATAATAACTTCAAGATTTGTTGGCCCATATCCTGTGGCACTAAAGGGGTTATCTATTATGCCACTTGTCCATGTCCAAAGATATATGTAGGCATGACTACTCGTGAGTTGCGGTTGAGGGTTAGGGAGCATGTCAGGGATATTGAGAATGAAAAAACCGCAGACAATGTTGAACAGCTTAAGACAATCTCTAGACATTTCCGACTACATCATGCCTGCAGTTCTAAGATGTTGAAGATTAGGGGCATTGACCACATCAACCTTGATATGCGTGGAGGTGACCTTAAAAAACGTCTACTACAGAGGGAATGCAAGTGGATTTGGAGGCTCCAAACCTTGCACCCCACAGGCCTCAATGAGACCGCAGGGTTTTCATCATTTCTCTGACTTTCAGCAGCTTTTAGTGGTGTTGGATTTTGGTATTGTTGTATATAAAGGATCTTTTGTGTCTTTGTGATTTTAACATTTTGTATTTGTCTTTTACAGATTAGACCTCTAACATGAGCCTTTTTCATTACATCCGGATTCTCTGCTTTCCACTTTTTTGGGATGTTCTTGTACATTACTACTGATTTTATCCTTTTGTGATGCGTATTGACCAATCAGTATGGAGATCATTTTTGTGTTTGCTGTTATGGTTACTTTATTCCTAATTCAATAACCAGTGTTTTATTATTGTTCATCTATGTAAAATTTTCTATAATGATATCTGTATATGAATAAACACATTATTTCATTCACTATGCACTTTTTGATATACTACTATGCACTTTCTATATGGTCCTACGTCTTCTTTTATCATATAGTGTATTTATCGTCCAACCAAGAATTCTTCTTATCATATCTTCAACATTCATGTTGTTCTTGCACATCACTTTTTGTTTTCACACTTTTTTTTATTTATTTCTTCACTTTATTCATTGCTATCTTCACTGTCACTCCTACACATACTAATCCGTTCACTTTCATGCACATCGCACTCATTCATTCATCATATTTATTTTTACAACAATAGGTCTGACAACCATGATTGTTGTACTTATGTTGCTTGTTACGGTATTTTAAAATGATGTCTTATTCATGCATGCTTTTTCAGAACTTATTCACACTTATGTCACAATTTCTCTCACTGGTTTTTAAAAGTCTCATTAGGGACCATGGCCGTTGTCTATAAACATTGTGTATCCAGGGTTACCTGCCTTTTCGCTGCGTCGCTCCCCTGATTGGTGGACGAATGGCCGGCCTCCGTTCTGCCGCTCATGACGCGCCGGACTTCGGACTCACGTGACCGCGTCAACTGACGCGATGACGTGTATCCGGCTCCAGCCCCTCGTGATCGGCGCTTCCGGTAGGCGCGGCCATCTTGTTTTCACCTCGAGGCAGCGACCGGTAATTATGTGGCGATATATTATTATTATACCCTTACATCTGGGATCCCTGATTTGGATACTCTATGATTGGTCGGCTCCTCCTTTAAAAGTGGTATATGCACTGTCCAATGCTACCCCCAGACGAAGGCAGTTGCGCCGAAACGCGCGTTGGGGCAGACATCTCGCTGTGCACTCTAACCTGGACTTCAAATTGGTATGTTTAATTGTCATCACTTGTTGTGAAAATTTTTTCCATACATCAGCATTGTCTATTTTTCTGCTGTGTTATTTATATGTACTTGAGTACTTTTTCTTAGACCATTTTATATGGCATATACTTTCATTATTTGTACTCATCAAGGCAGTATATAGCTTGCAGACGTACCCAGTGCCAGGTTATGCCATTAGGCATTCATTATTTACATCCACATGGTTCACTTACCCTGTAAGTTGCATGGCTTGTATGTCTCTTTTTTAACCTGTCGGTTGATGGATTCTTTTTTAATCATTGTATATTCATGTGTTATTTTCAAATAAAGTATTTTTCTATTTCTCATACTTCTAGTTTATTGGCATCTTCTTCTTTAGGTTATATATTTATGCTTTGCATGCTTTGTGGGTACACGCCCCAGGATCTAGCTCACACCTGAACATATGTTTGCTGACGGCTGCATTTTACTTCTTTTGAGCCATATAGATCCATGCTGTGTTTTTCGGTCATAAGGGTATGTGCACACACACTAATTACGTCCGTAATTGACGGACGTATTTTGGCCGCAAGTACCGGACCGAACACAGTGCAGGGAGCTGGGCTCCTAGCATCATACTTATGTACGATGCTAGGAGTCCCTGCCTCGCTGCAGGACAACTGTCCCGTAATGAAAACATGATTACAGTACGGGACAGTTGTCCTGCAGCGAGGCAGGGACTCCTAACATCGTACATAAGTATGATGCTAGGAGCCCGGCTCCCTGCACTGTGTTCGGTCCGGTACTTGCGGCCGAAATACGTACGTCAATTACGGACGTAATTAGTGTGTGTGCACATACCCTAATAGTTCAGATCTGCCCGACGTTTGCTTAAACTGGCTTCTGGTCCAGCCATAACTTCCAGAACAGTTTGTTCAGTCCGATTGCAGTGATGTGGTGCTGGACGCGAAACGATACGGGGGGCAACTATACAATCAAAGAGGACAAAGGTAAAGATTATAAAAGAAAGGGTAAACAATGCATGCACTGTACTATCTAATAATAATTTAACCCCTTAATGACCAGCCTATTTTAGACCTTTTTTTAAGTTTTTGCATTGTCTCATTCTAAGAGCTATAACCTTTTTATTTCTACGTCGACATAGCTGTATAAGGTCTTGTTTCTTGCGGAACAAGTTGTAATTTTAAATAGTACCATTTTGGGGTACATAGAATTTATTGATTAACTTTTATTAACTTTTTTTTGGGGGGGGATATAAAAAAAAAAACCAGCAATTTCGCCGCACTTTTTTGCGTCCTAGATTTACGCCGTTTACCATGTGGTATAAATAATACATTAACTTTATTCAGTGGGTTGTTGCGATTGCAACGATACCAAATTTTGCAACCAAATTTTTCGCACAGCCGCCTTAATTATGACAATCTGAAAACAGAAAAGCACCACGTCCTTTTCTGTATACAAACATTCGTAGTTTTTACCACTGTTGCGCGAATCACGCGCGTCACACGGAAGTGCTTCCGTGTGCTGTGCGTGATTTTCACGCACCCATTGACTTCAATGGGTGCGTGATGCGTGAAAAACGCACAAATATAGGACATGTCGTGAGTTTTACGCAGCGGGCACACGCTGCGTGAAACTCACTGAAAGTCTGCATGGCCCCATAGACTAACATAGGTCCGTGTGAGGCGCGTGAAAATCACGAGTGTTGCACGGACGTATATCACGTTCGTCTGAATAAGCCCTAACACAGTGAAAACACTTTTTTTTTTTCAAAACTATTTGTTTGTGTCTCCATATTTGAAGAGCCGTAAAGTTTTTATTTTTTCGCCGGTGCAATTGTAGGAGGGCTTTTTTTTGCGGGACGACTTTTTATCGGTACCATTTCAGAGTAGATTTTTGATCACTTTTTATCACATTTTTTTTTAAGGCTGGATTCAAAGAAAACAGCAATTTTTTGTTTTTTTATTTCATTTTTTTATGACGCTCACCGTGCGGGTTAAATGATGTAATAAGTTTATAGTTGGGGTCGTTACGGACGCGGCGATACCAAATATGTGTAACTTTATTTTGTTTGTTAATAATAAAGCAGTTTGTAAGGGGGAAAAGTGGGTTTTTCATATTTATTTTTTTTCACTTTTTATTAAACTTTTTTTTTACTTTTTTACTAGTCCCACTAGGGGACTTCACTATGCGATTATCCGATCGCATTTATAATACACTGCAATACTTCTGTATTGCAGTGCATTATGCCTGTCCGTGTAGAACGGACAGGCATCTACTAGGTCATGCCAGAGGCATGACCTAGCAGGCATTCATTACAGGCAGACCTGGGGGCCTTTATTATGCCCCCGGCTGCCATCGGAGACAGACACTCGGCGATCTTATCGCCGGGTGTCAGTTGGATGAGAGGGAGCTCCCTCCCTCTCTCCAAAACCACTCAGATGCGGTGCACGCTATTGAGCACCGCATCTGAAGGGTTAAACGGGTGAGATCGATAGTAATATCGATCTCACACGTTCGAGCAGAGACGCCCCAGCCCTCAGCTACCTCTGGCAGCTGAGAGATGGGAGATTTGACAGCTCCCTGCTCTGTTTACTTATTCCGATGCAGCGACGTAAAAAGTCTATTGCATCGGAATAAGGCCCGTTAGTGACCAACGTAAAAACACTATGAGGCGGTCACTAACTGGTTAAAAAGCTTGGGAGTGCTTCTTTAACCCTTTAATGACCAGGCCCCTTAATGACAAAACCATTTTCTTTAATTTTACATCCTCACATTCCAATAGACATAACCTTTTTTTTTTATGTTTTTTACTGTAACCCATTCTTAAAGAAATCTAATAGTTTTTAATAAAAAAGGGGATATTCTATATATATTTTGGTGTACTTTTTAATTTGTATTAAACTTTATTAAAATTCATTGAATTCACTAGGGGACTTGAATTCTTTGATTGCTTGTATAATGCTTTGGGTTGCTTAGTATTCCAAAGCATTACTGCCTGTCAGTGTAAACTGTCTGTTGCGTCACGGGGGTGCTGATGGGTTGACAGAGGAAGTTGACTCTGTCAAACCCTTTAGATGCCATGGTCACTATTTGCCATAGCATCTAAGTGGTTAAACTACCGAAATCAGAGTTCTTTTCAATTCTGGCAGATATGGCAGCAGCCTGACTGTGTATAACAGCCGTGCTCCTGCTGCTGATCTCGTGGGTACAGTGCCAATACCCCTGAGATCTGAGTGACGGATATATCTGTCACGATGCGGGAACTAACACCCGCTTGTGACATATCTATCCATCGCTCATCATTAAGGGATTGAAATATTTAAAGAGGTTGTCTCATTTCATACAATATGATTAGTCTAAGCACCTTTGGTCCATCTCCTGTGACCCCCCCCCCCCCACAAACAGCTAAATTTGCAGGGGGAAGATAAGTCCGGCTATATATTTCCCCTGTAGCAGTCACTACATGGGAAATGTAGTATTACATGTGGCCCTTCCGATGAATGGCCATGTATTATATGGATAAATATAGGTTTGCCAGAGCGAGAGCCGTTGGATTTCGGCTCTGTCCCATAGAGTGAGAACCCCACTAACCTTGAGGTCCATATTCTCTAATAGGATATATCAAAGGGGTTGTCAACATGAGACAACCTCTTAAATATAACTTTAATTATAGAGGTGAATGAATGTATCCGAATTGAAAACAGCAGTGAGACTTTGGAAATTCTAGGTAAGCTTGAAAAAGTATTCACTTTTCCAAATACTTTAAGATAAAATTGTGTTATAATGCCTCTGTTTTCAATTGCTCATCTAGAACAATCAGGTTATTTATGTGTAATATGCAATAGATCAATGATATCATAAGACAAGTGTTTCAAAGCAGCAACTGACAATAGGCACTTAAGAGAAGCTGATTCAATCATTTTAATGTACTTAGGATTTAATAAGGAAACTTGCTAATTGATGGCGCTTAAGAAGTTTTCACATGCATATCATATCACATAATTTCCACATGGGAAACAAATTATGAAAGTGACAATTTAATCATAATGCTGCGTTATTAGTGGGAGACGATTATGACACACGGAGAATACTCAGACATGGAAAGCTCAAAGGGTGTGGATCTTAAAGTGAAGATGAGTATTTGATAGAGTTATTAACTTGTCAAGGAAAAATTATAGGTCTAATAAAAGTCACTCACAAGTAATATGATTCTATAAATATGTTTCATATTTAAAACTTAGCTCATAGGAAGTTTTTCCAAAATTTTTTGCCATGGGCACTAGTTCCACAACTTAGGAATGGCTATACATTTCATTAAAATATATATTTATAATCACTAAGGTGATATCTTTTTGATTCATAGTTAACAAATTTACTGTAACATACTTACCTCACCACGATTCAGCATTGTCTTTCCTTGCCGGCTACAATGAGTGTCTTGGCACGGCTGGCAGAAATGTCAGGCGCTGCATGTGCGGAGCATACAGCCGTCTTACCAGTCAGATTGCTAGGCGGTTTATTTAAAGTGTCAGCATGCTGACCTCAGTGTCAGTTATAGATATTAGTTTCCTTACCTGGTTAGTTGTTTCTTGAGCTGTATTTTATCTGTGCTTTGCTGTTGTAACCTGACTATTTTGTTCCTGACTACTCTCTCAGATTATCCTCTGTACCACATACCCAACATATTGTTGAATGCCTATCTACCTTTTTTACTGTTTCTGTACCGCATACCCAACTTTGCTACATCACCATTACCGAATGCTAGAGTGTCTGACTACTTTCCTTAACACTGGAACTGTATTACATACCCAATCCTGCTATATCATGATTGCTGATCCCTTATTACATGAGTTCTTATTTCTCTTTCCTTGAATGTGTTTGGACTGCTACTCTTAGCAACTGTGTCTTCAGTCTGCCTACTATTTGGTTCCCCTGCTTCTGTTGTTATCCATAGAATCAACCACTGTGCTAGCAAGAGGCATCAAAGTCCTGGAGCCAAATTAGTACAGTACCTTTAATGCTAACCAAAGTCGTGGTAAGGGGTTGGGGGTGTAATACAGTAATTCTTCAGTTGGTTCTTTCTCAGGGTATAGTAGGCACCAGATTCTTACAATTACACTTTTTTTTTAAACTTGCACATTATTGTTTAGCAACAAAATTTGAATGCAATAAAATTTTCATTTACAATGAACTCAAATATAGAATTCCACAAAAATTCTTATTAAGCTCATGTATTCTTGTCACATTTGGGAAAATTTACTATTCAAATTGAGACATAAATGTATTCACATGCATGCCGTGCCCCACATTTGTTAACCGTTTTAGTAATTTTTCAACACGTCCAACAAGGGGAATGTCAGGAAAGAGGTGTGGTCAAGCAAAAAGGAGGCATAGATTCAAATGCAACACTGTGTGCCAAAAGTGCACCAAATTTTGGAGCAAAAAAAGTGGCGTAAAGTAAGCCAACTAATAGGTTGTATAGAGAAGAGAAAAGTGTCATTTCTAGCAAGATGCACCAAATTTATTGTACAGCCTGCACCACTTTGATCAATTTGGCACATTTTTTCACTGCATTGTCTAAGTTAATGCTGTCTAAAACTAAGACAGTATTAGTAAATCTGCCCCAATGACTCATTACCTTACTTCATTTTTCAGAACATAAGGTGCACAACAGAAAATAAGGGATATATATTTCAAACTAATTTTAGACCTCTGGTGGTCTAGGGTAGTGTTGGAGTTAGTTACAGTTCCCCTGCTGGTCTTTCATAGTGAAGAGGTTAAAGTTATCTTACCTGGTGGTCTAGGATAGTGAAAGCATTAATGCCACAATCTCTGGTGGTCTAGGGTAGTGAATTGGGTTACTGTTACCATCCTTGGTGGTTCAGGGTAGTAGAGAGGTTAAAAGTGCATTATAACAACCCCTGTTCATATGCTCTATTAAGACATATGCTGCTATCAATCTCCTTCTATGAGCCAGAACAGAGAGATGCTGCAAACAGTGGCTTTCCATCTTGTGAACCCGATCCGTCCACATACTACATGGACAGTATTCCTTACCCCTGAAGTAACTGGAGCTCCCCACATTCAGCTTCTCCTTCCTTCCTTGCACTTACAGAGCTGACACAGGCACAGAAAGGACTGTGTGGCTGTGACTGAACACACTACATAAAACACATCATTCATTTTAAATTTACTGTCCTGTATATTATTATTGTAAATCCATTAAATTGGTTGTCCACTACCGTATGTAGCGTCCATGGCCGTGGGCCGTCGGGTCTACTCACTTCCTGATGCCCGCAGCCATGGATCTGTGAGCGCTGGTCCCCATCTCCTTACTAGGAGACGCCAGCGCTCACTTCTGCTCTGGTCTGCTGTGTCCCGCAGGGTGAGCGCGCATGCTCGTGCCCGCTTTTAAAGCGCACATGAAAGAAATAATCATCATCAACACACATGATTTCCTGGACAATAAGAAGGCCCCAGCCCGTCTGATCCTTGCCTGAGCATTGTTAGTTTATCCCAAGTCTGTCTTGCAAATGGTCCCTTAGTGTTTCCCGTTCCAGTTATCACCCGTGCCCTGTTACCTGTTCCTGTATCCCGTGCTGTGTTCTTGTTCCTGTGCCTGATAGTTGGAGTCATGTCTACTGCACCTGCCGTTGTTTGCCAAGTACTGTGTCATCTGCCACGTGCAGAGGGATTCGCCACGTCTGGCGCAACTTGCGGCACCTGTTGTCATCCGCCACGTCTGCCGTTACCTGCTGCACCCACCTCCATCCATGCCAGAGATGCAGCCACTGTCTGGACTATACAGGTACTGTTGTGTGGGACTTTGTATTGCTGGGGTTCCCTGTTGTTTGATCCGCTGCCTCCCTGCTACGGCGGTGCAGCCTGGTGGGTCCACATACCCACATACCGTGACACCGGATAACTAATGACCTATACACCAGATAGGTCATCAGTAAATCATCGGTGCGTATCTGTACCCTTAAGCCGTTCTGGCTACCTTTGGGCAGCGGGCGTACATGCCAGAATCAGTTGGCCCCGGCTGCGGAATAGCGGCCGAACTGCAATACTACAGTTTTGCTCCTATTCAAGTGAATAGGAGCAAAGCTGCAGCTCGGCAGCATGGCCGCTATGCAATGTACGGAGCGAACTGCCTCCCGCTCCATACATCACACACTGTGCATAACATCCGGTGCATTCAGGCCACCGGAGCATCTGATCTGTGCGTGGTCCGGGTGTTGGACCCGCACCAATGATATACTGATGCCCTATCCGGTGGATAGGTCATCAGTTGTCCGGTAGTGGACAACCCCTTTAATTTAGCATTAGATAATCCAGAAATTCTGAAAATCTGGCGATTGTTTTGGGAACATTAAGGTTGGATAATCTAGAACCTCACAAAACCAGAGTAGAGATAATCAATTATGGGGCTTTCTTTTTAATTAAAACCCAGAATTATAGTAGCAAATTTTGTTAGAAGTTTATTTTATTCCTTCTTTGTTTCTTCCTATCTATCACAACAAACTATCGTATTCCAGTGACGTTTAGTTGGCTGTATTCAGTCCTTTCAGAGAGCAGATACATATATTTCCATATTGTAAGAGAATAAAATAACAGTAGCAATCATAACATGCTCTGAAAAGGACATTCTAAAGTACAGTAAAACTGATTCATCACAAGACAGTTCCATATGCACTTGTGGAAGTCAAGGTTAATGAATGCATACAGAACATGACAGGGAAGTGGTGCAATACATGCATTATATCGTCATTAGACGTGTCATACCTTCACGCTGGTGCAATATATCAAAGGAATGGGCCTTGACAAAGTTGGGAATTAAGAACATCAGCCTCTCGTGGGTTACAGTTCAATAACATCTCAACTTCATTTCTTTCTTTTTTTTTTTTTTTTATAGTTCTAACCGGCAGTGGATATATATATTACTGTAGCTCTGAAAAAATATATTTGCATTAACCACTTTAGGTCATAAAAGGAAGTAATTCCCATTGTCCTAGTTAACGTCTCAAAAATGTATTCACAAATCTGTGAGGATTAGCCAGTTAACATCCACTCAGATGAGGCATATTAATCTACATATTATATTCCCTTTTATAAGATACAGGCTTGACTTGGCACATGCAGCTGCACCTACAGTACACAGAATGTTTTCTAACAATGTCTAAACTCTTCATTATTTTTGCCTTGTATTTTGCTCTCTTTTGACTTGATACCTTGAAAGAATTTTGCACAATGTATCTAGATCACCTCTCATAATTATAAGATTTAGTAATGCATTGTAATAGGACATGTTTCTCTAAGGAAAAGCTGAATATTCAGATTTTGCGCAGAAGGTCATTTTCACAAAGACACTATCTTTTCCCAAGGGATCTACATGCCAAATAATTCCTTGCATGTTATCATCATAACTTATATCTATATAAGCGATTAATATGACATTAATATGCATAAATATGACAGACTGCATCTTTACATCGCATCCTGGATCATATATTTTTATAGTGTTATCCCTAGCTAGAAAAACCCTCCACATTATTACACTATAAAACTTTAAATTGAATCATATTCTAGAATAAACATAGATTATTCTCAAGCCTGCTTTGCCCTTACATGCACTTCTTTGTGAGTTGATTTGGGATAATATTGTTTATTTCATTCTTTGCACAAAGTTCACTCCCCTGTCTGTGCTTTGGAAAATGAAATTATTTTTCATAATCCATCGGCAGCACTTCACAAACAGAGCACTTTTTACGTCTGTCTGCTTGACATCTGTTTCATTTTGTTGGGTGTTTGCTGTTATGCACAAAGCACATGGTATTGACTAACTCAGATAAATGCCCATTATTACTGCTTAAGTCTTCCATCAATAAACAGTTTGCTGGATGAATTAAGGGAGGCAGGCAACTCCTGCAGACTAATTGTGCCTCTGTCCGTGGTGCTGAACACTTCTGTACAGGGTTGTCTGCATAGACATTACAGAGGATAATTGCAAATCTTATTAGAAAGCTTGTTTGGTATTGCAGAGTGCTCATAGCTTTATTACCCTAGGTTACACTTCATTAAGGTCCATTTTTCATGGCTCAGCTTTGCCATTCATTAACTGCTTGACCTTGTAGAGCAGAACAGAGTGAAAATCCTAATAACTATTTCTGTATAAAGCTATTGCATTAGATAATATTAGGTAGTACAACCAGATCTTTGATAATTGGAAAGGATATACAATTTGTGTTGTATACATCAAAGATCTCTAAGATTTTCTAATTTCCTTACACAATGTCATGTTTTATAATAAAGGGTTTCTTGCAACTGCATGGGTAAAGTTTAATAAGGAGAGAACAGATTGTGCCCACATTTATAAGGATAAATTATATAATATTTAGTCTCTGAGCATAGAAAAGTGGTGTTGTCTAATAACATGAAGTGCATTTATGGACAAGACACATCACACATCATTCGTGGTATGAATTCCTTAAAAATGGATGCACTGAATGTTGTAAAACAATGCAGTCCCTGTGGCCACCGTCACTTTGATCTGAGTTTGGTAGCCAACTGTGGTCATAGCATGTTTTACTTTTAAATAAACTTTATTTACACTCTCCCAGAAAGCCCATTACATGAAAAAAATAACTTTTGCATTATGCTTTACATGTTTTGTAACTATTTTCACCATGGGAGTCAATGTCCGAGATGACCATAGTATTGTAGAAATAATTCTATTACTTTGTAGCCCTGTAGAGATAATGCATTTGCTTAAATACAGTACACAATACACAAGGGCCAGTTTCAGAAGATGACATTTAATCTATGATTATGTTATTATAAGATAAACTGAAGGACCCCAGCAGTTTCGGAAGAACATTAAAATAATTAACCAATGCTATTCTGGTCAGGTTTAAGCCCATTTCTCTAGTGCTGTAAGCTAGCAATGTTAGCTAATAACATACAGTGCTTCCATGTCATAAGATAAGATAAGCAATGCCACTCATTATTAAAGACTATATTAAGTTTTAGCTGAAACTTGGAAAATAGGAAAGTGCAAATCAAAAATAAGTTATCCCTTCAGTGTGGAAACATCTCCTGTACAGCTTTATTCTCTTTAATATCCTCTAGAGGGAATAATTTAAATAAATAAAAAGAAACTCCTAACAAGTCTGTTGATATGAATCAATCGTTTTGAATGTTTTTCCATTTCTGTGGTATACTCCCCATTTTTAAACTGTAAATTATGTAAACCCATTGTAATGCAATGTTTTAATTATTGTAAAGCATTGTACAATGAAAGCTATTGCCATTTATATATTTTGTTTACTTTCTTAAAATAAATTTTAGCTGTTACCTTTAAGAAAAAAAGTGCTACGTAGGTATTTGATGCAATGGCAATTCCATATGTAGTTGAAAAATTTGACGTAGTATGAAACATTTACATGTTGAACTACTCCAGCAGAACTAGACTTAACCTGTAGCAATCCCCCTTCCTGGGGGCCAATAGTGTATCCCACTATTTTTATTTGGATGCTACCCCTTTAAAAGGCAGTCAATCCTGATTGTTCACCTAAGGCTGCTTTGCACATTCCTCATTAATCAATGCATTACATCAGTGCCAGAACATTTTCTTTTGCTCTATAGGTGTATTTTGTTAGGCCCTGTTCACCTTTGTGTTGAACACTTCGTCACAGATCAGGCCGAAAATATCAAGAACAATAGCGCAGAATGCTGTTCTATTGTTTCTGGTAAAACAACAGACACCATTATGGAAACCCGACGGAACCCATTAAGGTCAAAGGGTTTCGCCATATGCCGTTGTTCTGCTCCTCTGATGGATCAAAGCAACGGAAACACTGATGCAGATGTGAACGAGGCCTTATTCATACTATTCTTATGCTTGACCCAATTTATTAATTGAACTAAGTAACCTTCTTCCTGATCCTGGCTCTGATCAAACTCTGTAGTCCTTAACTATTGTTATGAACAAGCATTGCCCTCCAAATATATACTGTATATTGATTTCCGTGATCTACCAATCTGATTACCTACAGCAAATTCATACTCCGTTATGGGGAGTTTACCATTAGACTGATCCCGTGGGCCATTAGTGTTCATGCGTCTAAATCTACCAGCTGGAAGAGAATAGACTATGGCCAAAGATATCTCAGCCACTTAGGTATTGATTTACTGGGTCCGGTTGAGTATTTCTTCATCATCCTCCACAATGTCTTCACTTCAAATTTGAATAACTTAGAGGTCAGTACTCTTTTACCACCATTTGATATTAAGTAATCTTGTCCTCTACCATCATTTTTGCCATTCATACTATGCTGAAAACCACCCTTTTATACCACCGGAAACTGAACTCTTTTAGTGTGTCTATCGCTCTCTTCGTAGGCATGAAAGCAATAATTTGGCCCTGCCAAATTTTTCTTTAAATAGCACCGCTCTCCACATGACAATCTTTAGCAGTGCTTGTTCAAGTCATTACGTTTTCCATTGCCCTTTCCACTCTTCCCTTCCAACATCTCTGAGTGGCCCCCTTTGGCTGTTGGGCCCCATAGCAGCTATATCTTCTACTATGGCTCTCCCATATGACTTCCAAAATCTTCTGGAATCAAAGTTTAAAATGATTTGTTTTAATCAATGCAGTAGAGCCGAGTTGTAATTTATTATGGTGATATTTAGTATCCTATAGGAGTACATTCTGTGTATTCTTAAAGAAACAGTCAAACATTGTAAGAAACCAACCCTTAAAAATGGTTCTCAATAAAACTCTACCTTTAATCCTTAATAATGTATTAATCATTTTTTTTACCAATATATTGGGATTATTCTATTATCGTTATGACTATTTTTGCAAAAGTGACAATAAGATGCATTTCCATTTATCTTGTCACTTTTGAATTGTCATTTCAGCTAGTGACGACACACTGCATATGCTGAGAAAATTACAGTTTATCAAAAGAAAATTACAGTTTATCAAAATTTGCTAGTATTACAAAGTTGCAACCAATACAGTAGCTAATCCTGCTGTCATTTTATTTATTTATTTTTATTTTAAAAAAAAATGTCTGTCACAGTGAACTAAAAGGTAACAATGTCTAAGTAAAAAAATCAAAACTTTATTAATGAATTTAGGTATGATTTAGATGGAAATGCTCTTTAAATGACAAATTCAGCTCTGCTATATCTTTAGCCAGTTTTGAGCAGGGGCGTATATATAGAAGTACAATCTCTTAGTAAAAGTGCTTCTAAATGCTTTAACATGTGTCAGACATACTGACTGGGATGATGTCACTCAGTAAATCGGTGCGTCGTTCTTGCACAAATGCAATTGCTCCCTGTCACACGCTGTTACTCATGCGCAAAAACAATCACAGTCATACATGGACAAAACCATTATAACACCTCTCTTCTCCTGAAAAAAAGAAAACCGAAAAAAGTCCATCAAGCCGGCAGGGACACAGAACTCAGATGAGTACTTCTGCCAATTCATCCACTTCTTTCTCCAACATATTTCACTAGCTCCTATATTAGGCTATTACTCTAAGACACCCTATATATAAACAGTGCTGCTCAGTAACTAGAAAAACATTGCAGCTTCTTATAAATAATCATCACAGGAGAGCAGGAAAAGTGTAAGGAGGGTGTACTGAGTACGTCCATCTACGACCAATGGACTACCCATAGGTTAAGAGGGCTGCAAAGTTTTACTGCGAGACGGCTCAGGTGTTTGTCTGTTCATACCATGTACATATGTTTTCCTTTTCCTCTTTTCCTTGTAGGTCATCTCTGCGGCACCGATAAGTCATGAAACTGTTGCGAGACAATAGCAATGAGAATGTTTTGGGCTATCAGTTAGGCCTGGGAAGAGCCTGGTGCAGGCTAGGGACCGTGCATGGTGACGCTGATGTGCTGCAGCTAGGAACACATAAAAGGAAGAGGTTTGGCACCAATAGGGAGAGGATAAATGGTCCACATGTGGTCAATTGGAGTTGCGGTTGACCTGTCTAGTAGATAAGCCTTAGGCCTGTTACACCTAAGACGATTGCAGTACGCTTGAAGCCAGTGCAGAAGCAGTGGTGGACAGAAGGTAGGGAGTAACCAGCACATTGTAGAGATTGTAGTGAGCTGGAGGCCAGGAGATGTGATCGGAAGTATGTGCAGAACTCAGAAGAGACGTTGTCTGCCAGGGGGGAATCCCTCCAGTAACTCCACGTTACACAAGCACACAAGAAAGGCATGGCTGCTGTGGTGCTAGTCATTGACCAAGTATCAAAATAATAACTAATAAGCAAAGCTTTGGGGCTTTTAAGTTCACTTCTAGGGCTGCCTCTACCATAGAAGTCATTGCAGTGGAGGACACCACTGGTTTTCAGGTATTTTTATTATTCATATCATGCACCATGTCCATGTGGTACTTTTAGGCTAAATACATACGTTGTGTAATTTGATGCGGGAAATCTGCATCAAAACCACAGGTATGCGCACGTAATTTCTCAGCTAAAACCGCACCTAATGGTGCGTCTATTAATGCATTTTAGGTGTGTTTTTTATATTTTGATGCAGAAATAGGTGCGATTTTATGCTGCAGATTTTGGTGCGTTTTTCTGTAAAACTAGTCAGATAGAATTCGCAAGCGGAAAAGCAGGATAAATTGACATACTGCGGATTTTAAAATACGCACCGCAGGTCAAATTACATGCAGAAAAAATCTGCACCATGTAGATGAGATTTCTGGAAATCTCATTTACTTTGCTGGTTACTCTATTATGCTGCGGATTTTGCGCATGAAAATGTGTGCGGCAAATCCGCATGTAAAACACAAAGTGTGCATTCAGCCTTATACAGTTTTTTCTTTTATCTTATGTACGAAATCTATCATACCTTCCATAAAACCAAGATTTATACATATACTTGTATACAGCAATGAATGTATAAATTATGATTGTATAAAGTTGCCAAAACATGAGACGTTAACGCAGGTTAATAGCAAGATTTATACAAACACAGATGAAAATGTAACAACTTTTCTACGCCAGTTTTCTGGCATATAAATGTTGCAAATAGCCCAAAATTCACTAAAATATTTACTTTTGGCCTGTTTCTCTTGCTCTCGCCACTTTCAAAAAGCTTGGGTAAAGGGGGCATGGTCATCTGAGGCCTGACGCATCTACTATATTTAACGTCAGAAACTGGCGTAAGTTATAGCGGAAATCTATGCCAGCTCATGGCTGGCATAGATTCCATTCAGTGGGGCACGACAGACGAAGATGCAACAAATTTGTTAAGATTGTTGCAGTCCTAATACATCTCCCACATAATGTTTTCAAATTAATTACAAAAAGGTTATTCTAAAATAAATGTCTAATAATCATTATAACAGCCACTACAGGTAATAAGCTTTGTTGCGCCTCCCTCTCCATCTGCCATACAACAATAGCACAGTTTACATCTTTTAATTTTTCTAATCATTAAATTCACGTCTGTGAGGTGTGAACATGGCTTGGATTTCTTAATAAACTGCCAAGGAACTCATTAGTTTAGAAATGATCTCTTTTCCCTAAAGAAATAGTCTAGCTTGAAACACAATACAACCAGCCAAAACCTTCATTGTAGGACAAATGAAAATTCAATTACAATCAAATGCTGTATTAGTAAAGTTGAGAGAGTATAGCTGGGAAATTCATTAAAATATGAAAAAATGTATTTGATGTGTTACTGGAAAAGAATATATATGTATATATATATATATATATATATATATATATATATATATAGAGAGAGAGAGAGAGAGAGAGAGATAGAGAGAGAGAGAGAGAGAGAGATCTATATAGATATACATCTATATATATTCCTGCACCATTCCTGCAGTGGGAGCAACCCAGAGGCCTAAAAGCACCCTTGCCATCAGGCCAAGACAAGCCTACCTGGCTCTGGGCTATGTCCCCCCACAAGTGCAGCACCACAGCAACAGACACCACCCCACAGTAGCACAACAAGTGAACTGATGGAATAAGCTCACCTTACCATGTGCCCCCAGTGGGGAACTGAGAGTACAAGCAAGAGCAGAAACACTTATGAGGTCATTCCTACATTAAAATCAGCTGGGCCAAATGTGTGGAGTGCTGGTACCAAGTAAAACAAAAGAAATGAGGGGGATACACTATGTAATATCAATAAGGGAGACCACCACTGCAGCACCGCTCCTGCAGAGGGAGCAACCCAAAGGCCCAAAAGCACCCATGCCATAAACCGGGGTTTTCATGAACATTGACATTCCCAACAAGCTCTGCATTATTAGAAATGACCAGATCCAACAGAGCTTCACCTTAGTCGGGTCTTCCACAAACTGGCCCAGAAAATTTTCCTGCAACAGGTTGAGGAAATTTCTCCCTTTCGCAGTTGAAGCCGAACCATGACACCAATAAATATCCTTGTAATTAAAATCTCCCATTATCACTACCGTACCAGCCTGTGCAGCCCACACCATATGTTTATATAGCTGGCCTTCCATCTCCTCAGTTATATTGGGGGGGTCTATAGATTACACCAAAAGTAATTTTTTCCGTGTTTACAGTGTTTTTAATTCCACCCACAAGGTTTCAACCTCCTCACAGTCTTCACCCACTATTGTCTCTTTCACACTCACCTTCATATCACTTCTCACATATAGACATACACCACCGCCTTTCCTATTCGCTCTGTCTTTCCGAAACAGTGTAAAACCCTGTAGATTTACAGCCCAGTCATGTGAAGAGTCTAGCCATGTTTCAGCAACACCAACTATATCTATATTTTCCTCCAGTACCAAGGCCTCAAGCTCCCCCATTTTGCTTGCTAGACTTCTGGCATTTGTGAACATGCACTTTAACTTACATTTCAAATTGCCACGTTTAGTATCAGAAATGTGATTATTTTACATTATTTGGGCATTTTTATTTCATTGCTGTTTTGTAACAAAATTATCTCCTTATCCTGTTGTGTAGTCCTCTCCCCACAGTCTGTTTCTCCCCCACCAATATAGTCTGACCCCTCTCTAACCTGACTACCCCTTTATTTTCTACATTGACATCCCTCCTCAGCCTTAGTTTAAATGTGGGTGAGATTTCAACAAATCTCGTCCCCACACTGCGGAAAAATACCACCGCACATAAATTGACTTGCGGTGTGGTTTCTTCAACCGCAGCATGTCCATTAATGCTGCGTATTCGCAGCTCTTCTGTTGTGGGTTTTTCCATTGAATCCAATGGGGTTCTTAAACCCACAACAAAGCAGCGTGTGTTGCAGTATTTGTGGTGGAATTAATTTACGCCGCAAAAAAAACACCACATTACGAGTCATCATTACGCAGAAAAAAAAAAACACATTACGAATCATCATTATGCCGCAAAACACGCAAGTAAGAAAAAAATAAATAAAGTTATACTTACCCAGAGTTCCCTGCTTCTTCCCCAGTCTGGCCTCCCTGGATAACGTCGCAGGCCATGTGACCGCTGCAGCCAATCACAGGCTGCAGTGTCACATGGCCTGCAACGTCATACCAGGAGGTCGGACTACGCCGGGTTTCCGCCGGAAAAATTCACCACCATGTGGAGCTTGATGCAGTGTATCCACCCTGAGTACACTGTGTTTGTTCCTACCCTTAAAGTACATTTACATCAAAGTAGGGAGGGAGGATGTATGGAGCGGGCTCACAGGCAGAGCGATCTCACAAACTGAGCTCACGCTATACAATGTATTATAGCTGACAACTTGCATTTAACCACTGAGATGCTGTGGTCACTAGCACAGGTGCTGATGGTTGTCATTGTAGCTTGAAGCCTTGACGAGGGTCCTCAGGTCTGCTATCTTGGTCCTTCTAGTAAGCTTAATAGGAATATCGTAAAATGAGTATGTTTAAGTCCCCTAAAAATAATTGGTATCGCCATGTCCATAAAGTCCAAACTATTTTCAATATAACATTATTTATCCCGAACAGTAGATATGAGCGAACCGGGACAACCGAACCCGGTTTCGGTCCGAACATCGTGAAAAGTTCGTTTCGCAGCGAATCCGAACTTCACCGGATTCGGCCGAACACGTTCTGACCGAACCCGGCTACATTTTGGCGCCTGCCACATGTTAGATCTAAAATGGAGGATTTCAAAATATCACCTGACATCAGGCTACCAAATAATGCCTTGCAAACGGCTCTCCGAGCCAATCGGGAGGCAGCATAGGGGCGGGCTCAAGCCTGTAATAAAAGTCTATGCACGGAGCTCAGCGGCCATTTTAGAGACAGGAGCTGTAGGGATAGCATCTCTGTGCAGTAAGGGAAAGCTTTAGGAATCTAAAAGCCAAGAATCCAGCAATCGAAGGGGCTCATCCACTACAGCGGGAGTCTACTCTCAACATCCAAATTGCAATACAAATTCTCCATTTGCCAAGCCAGTGTGTGAATAAGCTTTTATAAGGGGCTCGTCCCCATTGCATGGGTTAACATCCAACTTGCAATACAGGCAGGCAGCTGTAGTACTACAACGCCCAGCATTCCTTGAGTGCACAGTGGCTGATAGAAATTCTCATTCATTGCCATTTGCCAAGCCAGTGTGTGAATAAGCTTTTATAAGGGGCTCGTCCCCACTGCATGGGTTAACATCCAACTTGCAATACAGGCAGGCAGCTGTAGTACTACAACGCCCAGCATTCCCTGAGTGCACAGTGGCTGATAGAAATTCTCATTCATTGCCATTTGCCAAGCCAGTGTGTGAATAAGCTTTTATAAGGGGCTCATCCCCGTTGCATGGGTTAACAATCCAACTTGCAATCCAGGCAGGCAGCTGTAGTACTACAACGCCCAGCATTCCCTGAATGCACAGTGCCTGATAGAAATTCTCATTCATTGCCATTTGCCAAGCCAGTGTGTGAATAAGCTTTTATAAGGGGCTCATCCCCGTTGCATGGGTTAAAATCCAACTTGCAATCCAGGCAGGCAGCTGTAGTACTACAACGCCCAGCATTCCCTGAGTGCACAGTGGCTGATAGAAATTCTCATTCATTGCCATTTGCCAAGCCAGTGTGTGAATAAGCTTTTATAAGGAGCTCATCCCCGTTGCATGGGTTAACATCCAACTTGCAATACAGGCAGGCAGCTGTAGTACTACAATGCCCAGCATTCCCTGAGTGCACCGTGGCTGATAGAAATTCTCATTCATTGCCATTTGCCAAGCCAGTGTGTGAATAAGCTTTTATAAGGGGCTCATCCCCGTTGTATTGGTTAACATCCAACTTGCAATCCAGGCAGGCAGCTGTAGTACTACAATACCCAGCATTCCCTGAGTGCACAGTGTCTGATAGAAATTCTCATTCATTGCCATTTGCCAAGCCAGTGTGTGAATAAGCTTTTATAAGGGGCTCATCCCCGTTGCATGGGTTAACAATCCAACTTGCAATCCAGGCAGGCAGCTGTAGTACTACAATGCCCAGCATTCCCTGAATGCACAGTGGCTGATAGAAATTCTCATTCATTGCCATTTGCCAAGCCAGTGTGTGAATAAGCTTTTATAAGGGGCTCATCCCCGTTGCATGGGTTAAAATCCAACTTGCAATCCAGGCAGGCAGCTGTAGTACTGCAACGCCCAGCATTCCCTGAGTGCACAGTGGCTGATAGAAATTATCATTCATTGCCATTTGCCAAGCCAGTGTGTGAATAAGCTTTTATAAGGAGCTCATCCCCGTTGCATGGGTTAACATCCAACTTTCAATCCAGGCAGGCAGCTGTAGTACTACAATGCCCAGCATTCCCTGAGTGCACCGTGGCTGATAGAAATTCTCATTCATTGCCATTTGCCAAGCCAGTGTGTGAATAAGCTTTTATAAGGGGCTCATCCCCGTTGCATTGGTTAACATCCAACTTGCAATCCAGGCAGGCAGCTGTAGTACTACAATGCCCAGCATTCCCTGAGTGCACAGTGGCTGATAGAAATTCTCACTCATTGCCATTTGCCAAGCCAGTGTGTGAATAAGCTTTCATAAGGAGCTCATCCCCGTTGCATGGGTTAACATCCAACTTGCAATACAGGCAGGCAGCTGTAGTATTACAATGCCCAGCATTCCCTGAGTGCACCGTGGCTGATAGAAATTCTCATTCATTGCCATTTGCCAAGCCAGTGTGTGAATAAGCTTTTATAAGGGGCTCATCCCCGTTGCATTGGTTAACATCCAACTTGCAATCCAGGCAGGCAGCTGTAGTACTACAATGCCCAGCATTCCCTGAGTGCACAGTGGCTGATAGAAATTCTCATTCATTGCCATTTGCCAAGCCAGTGTGTGAATAAGCTTTTATAAGGGGCTAATCCACGTTGCATGGGTTGACATCCAACTTGCAATCCAGGCAGGCAGCTGTAGTACTACAACGCCCAGCATTCCCTGAGTGCACAGTGGCTGATAGAAATTCTCATTCATTGCCATTTACCAAGCCAGTGTGTGAATAAGCTTGTATAAGGGGCTCATCCCCGTTGCATGGGTTAACATCCAACTTGCAATACAGGCAGCCTTTGTAGTACTACAACGCCCAGCATTCCCTGACTGACTGGCACCTTATGAGTCACTGATTTTCCGCCAGTCCGAGTAACAATTTAAAAGGGCCTCATTTCTGTCTAAGGGTTTAATTGTAGTTCTAATTAAGTACAGCCGGTGCCTTTGATGCTATTATACAAGTCACAGCATACACTGACTGCCACCTATTCACAGTCACTCATTTTCAGCCAGTCCAAATAATATTTTATAAGGGCCTCATTCCTCTAGTAGGGGAAGGGGTTTTGATTCAACTTGCTGCACTCCAGCAGTGAAATGTCTGGTAAAAAAAAGGTTGTGAAAGGACGGGGTAGAGGAAAAAACACCCATGCCATGTCCTCTTCCATTCCAAATGTTGAATCTGTTGGTGCCAGACCCAGTACCAGCATGTTTGGCACAAGACATCTGCCCAGTTCTACTAGTAGCAGCAGCCATGTGCCTGCTGGTAGTAGTAGCAGCAGTATCAGCAAGCCAGACTTGTCCATCTCCTCCGGTGGGCGGGTTATTTTAGACAATACGGCCATTGTGGACTGGTTGGCTGGCTCGCGGTCATCTCAGCAGGAAGACTCTGACGATCTGGCTTCAAGCCAGGTTTCGTTGGATTCCAGATCCTCTACAGTTCCTTGGCACAGTGACAGTAGTAATATGAGTATTTCTAGCGTTTCCATTCCATCATCTATGTCTTCACTCCCCCTTCCTAGCGGGAAGCCATCTTTCCTGAGAGTCCTAAGAGACATCTCCTCGGGTGCGAAGGAAGATACTGAACAACATAGTGATGATGATTTGTTTTCCGCGAGTCAGCCAATGGAGTGTGTTGCGGCGGTGGAGGTGGAAGCGGTGTCCGAGACGCATAGCTGTGGTAGTGGGGGTGTTGGTGGTAGCCGTGGTGGCAGACGCAGTAATGAGGGGGGGCATGGAGCCCGCCATGATGTCACATCACATTCACAACACAGTGACCGAAGTGGCGGGGATGATGAGGAGGGCTATGATGATGTTGTTTTAGACAGGACGTGGGAACCAGGTGACGAGGTGATGACGGCGTCAGAGGAGGAGGGTAGCAGTGGCGGCACTGGCAGTGATAAACAGCCAAGCCAAGGTAGGGGCAGAAGTAAATCTGCAAAACATTGCAGCGGTAGGGTCAGCTCAGGAGCCGGTGACGGCGACACTGCTGCTACTGGTGTAGGCTCCCGAAAAAAGCCTGCCAGACAAGGGGCAAGCTCGGGTGGTGGTGGTGGTGGACGTGGTACTACCTCTTTACGGTACTCTGCCGTGTGGCAATTTTTCTGTACCTTCCCGGAGGACGAAAACATGGCACAGTGCCGTATCTGCAAGCAGAAAGTAAGGCATGGGCAGGGCAGCAATGTAGGAACTACCGCTCTACGTAAACACATGGAGCTGCATCACAAGGCCTTGTGGGACAATCGACATGCCCCGCCATCATGTACATCTAATGAAGACCCCTCTGCCGCTGCTGCTGCTGCTCCGAGTCCCTGTCATCTAAGTAGTAGCCAGGCCTTATCCACCATTTACTTGTCATCATCATCATCACTGTCATCTAGTGCTCCTCCTACGTCCCGTCAGTTATCCATTACGGAATTGTTGTCCAATAAGCAACAATATATACCCAGTCATCCACTTGTCGTGTGGCTTAATTCACACCTGGCTAAGTTGTTGGTGGTGCAGTCGCTGCCGTACCACCTGGTCGACTCCGCCGGCTTCAAGCAATCTCAGCCTAGGTGGCGAATACCTAGCCGCCATTACTTCTCCAAAACAGCTGTCCCTGCCTTGCACAAGCACGTGGAGGAAAAGGTGGGCCAGTCCATGCAATTATCCGTGTGCAGCAGGGTACATGCCACCTTCGACACGTGGAGCAGCAACTATGGGCAGGGACAGTACATGTCTTTCACGGCCCCCTGGGTCAATATTTTGCAGTCCGATGCACCACCGCAGCAATGCCAGGCATTACCACCTCCACACTTGTATCTTTCTGGTTCAACTCCGGACACCAGGCGCCTACCATCCTCCTCCTCCTACTCCTCCTCCTTGCCCTCCTCAATGGAGGTCTTCCCGTCCCCAACAGGACACAGCGTATCTTCCACTCCTCCTCCCTCCTCTTTTCATAGGTGCAAGGTGAAGCGCCACAACGCTGTCTTACACCTGCTGAGCCTGGGCGAGAAAAGCCACACAGGGCAGGAGCTGCTGCTGTGCATCAAGGAGGAAATCGCACGCTGGCTGTCTCCTCTGAAACTCACACTGGGAAATGTTGTCTCAGATAACGGGAAGAAAGTTGTGGCTGCACTGCGTCTAGGTCACCTGACACACGCTCCTTGCATGGCACATGTGATCAATCTGGTCATAACACGCTTCTTAAAGTCATATGTTGGTTTGAAGGGTGTGCTGGCCATGTCCAGGAGGGTTTGCGTTCGCTTTAGACGTTCGTATGCATTTAAGCACACTCTCCTGGACTTGCAGCGTCGAAACAATCTCCCAGAACACAGCCTGATTTGCGACGTTCCAACACGCTGGAATTCCACCCTGCACATGTTGGACCGTCTGTACGAACAGCGGAAAGCCGTGAATGATTTCCTGATGCAGCAGACGGGCAGCGTTTGGAGCCAGTGTAATTTCGAGCTCAGGCACTGGCAGCTGGTTAGAGACGCATGTCGCAATTTGAGGCCCTTTGAAGAGGCCACACGATTTGTGAGCCGTGACGCTAGCGGAATGAACGATGTTATGCCGCTGATATTCATTCTGGAGCAAACGCTCACAGCGATGATTCAGCAAAGGATGGAGGAAGGATCACATCTGGCTATGGATGTTGAGGAGGAGGAGGATGAGGATGAGGAAACAGGACCTGAAGAGGAGCTGGATTTGGAGATGGAATCACAGGAAGGGATAGGGGACGAGGCAGCCGCACAACATGACAGTGATGATGACGAGTCTGACGACGACCTTGATGATGGACAACCATGGCAGTATGGGGCGGAGATGGAACCAACCGGGCCCTCTGAAACGCTGGCCAGGATGGCGAGCTGTATGCTTCATTACTTGCGCGCTGACTGTCGTATTGTTAGCATGAAGCAAAGAGATGAGTACTGGATAGCCACACTTTTAGACCCTCGGTATAAAGCCAGAATGGGGGAGTTTTTTGCGCCTTCCGAGAGGGAGGCAAAATTGGCTTATTATCGAGAGAAGCTATGCAGCCAGCTTGTCACGGCTTTCAAACGGCAAACACCTGCTGCAAGCATGTCTGACCGGGGGGCCACTCTCCGCTCCCCACTGTCTCATCGTTCCACCGCCTCTGGCAGAGCTACCTCTGCAATAGGCGGCAGCAGCAGCAGCCAATTCAGTTTGGAAAATATGATGACAACATTTTTACATCCAATATCCCGACCTGACACTCATCGTAGTCACCAAAGGGATGTTCACCATCACCTAAACAACCAGGTTCACTTGTACCTGGACTGTGCCCTTTCTCCGTCAGAAATCCTGATACCAGACCCCATGGACTTCTGGGTCAGCAGATTGGATCATTGGCAAGAACTGGCCCAGTTTGCCATGGGTGTACTGTCTTGTCCACCCTCCAGTGTAGTGTCAGAGAGGGTATTCAGCGCGGCAGGGAGCTGCGTTACCCCTAAGTGAACAAGATTGTCCGCCAACAGCTTGGAAAATCTCACGTTTCTGAAAATGAATCAAGCGTGGATCGGTGAGGATTTTAAAACCCCTGTGCCTGATGCCACTGATTAGATCTGACATTGCTGCTGCCGCTGCCGCCTGCTACTGCCGCCTGCTACTACGGGATTCTGTCCTGTCCACTCTTTTTTTAATGTGCCGCTGTTGGTGCTGCTACTACTTCTACCACCAATCCACCCCCAGTGCCGTCTGCTACAAGCAGGCCTGCCCCACCACAGGGCTTTGTCCTGTGACTGTTTTAATGTGCTGCTACTACTACTACCACCACCCTTGCTGTCCGTTTGCTACCTCTACTAGCACCAATACACCTCCACTGCCGTCTGCTAAAAGCAGGCCTGAGGCTAGCCCCACCACAGGGCTTTGTCCTGTGACTGTCCAGTCTGTTTTAATGTGCTGCTACTACTACTACCACCACCCTTGCTGTCCGTTGGCTACCTCTACTACCACCAATACACCTCCACTGCCGTCTGCTACAAGCAGGCCTGCCCCACCACAGGGCTTTGTCCTGTGACTGTCCAGTCTGTTTTAATGTGCTGCTGCTACTACTACTACCACCCTTGCTGTCCGTTGGCTACCTCTACTACCACCAATACACCTCCACTGCCGTCTGCTAAAAGCAGGCCTGAGGCCAGCCCCACCACAGGGCTTTGTCCTGTGACTGTCCAATCTGTTTTAATGTGCTGCTACTACTACTAACACCACCCTTGCTGTCCGTTGGCTACCTCTACTACCACCAATACACCTCCACGATTTTTAGGGGCTTTCTTGAATTACAGGTTCGGTCAGAACTAGTTCAGTCCGAATCAAACTTTTTCATGAAATTCGGCGAACCAGCCGAACCGAACTTTTCATAAGTTCGCTCATCTCTACCAAACAGGTATAAAATACCTGTTTTTTGGTCACCTTATTTTCTGAAAACTTTTTTTTCAAAAAAGTGATCAGAAAGTCATACAGTATCCCAAAATACCAATTTGGTATCAATAAGAAATACAGCTCGCCTTGAAAATAACAAGCCCCCACACAGCTCCATCAATGGAAAAATAAAAAAGATATCGGTCCCAGAATATGGTGACAGAAGACACATTTTTTTCAAACAAATTTTGTAAAACGGTATTCGTATAGACCCACAGAATAAAGCTAACATGTCTTTAGTTACTGCTTGTTGAATGCCGTAAAAACGAAACCTCCCAAAAATGTAGGAATTGTATTTTTTTTTCAATTTCACCTCACAAAATAATGGGCACCAAGGTCAGAAATAATATTTTCAGGAATACTATGTAACCTGACAATGTGAAGAATAAAGAGTTTGACTAACATCTGACAATTAGGTAGCTATGACAAAAGTATAAAATGGAACTGCTTGATCCACCACCACCACCACCACAACCCAAATTAACTTCTTACATTAGAACTAGAGAGGTAAGTAAATAAATCCATGGAGATATGAGTCCATGGTTTCTTAGGGATAGAAAGTGACTGTAGGAGATCTGAGGTCAAGGACGGGGCTATTTGGAACAAGCACAAATTTCATAGGAAAAAACATATGCCTTGGTATCACGTAGATACGTAGGCCACCAAAAAAGAACGAGAAACTAACCTACTGTACAAGTACCAAATATTTGTGGATGCCCAGTCAATACTGAATAATACATTGCCTGGAACACTCACATTCTAAGGAGAAGCAGAACACCCATTTCCCAACTCTTACATTTCTCAATCGCCTCAATAGCGTTAGGGCTCTATTCAGAGAAATAAGCACCTTTTTTTTCATATCTGCTAGAGACCTAGAGAATCCCTTTATGTACTGTGTGGAATAGTTAGCAAAACTTAAAAACCTTTGCAAACCTTTGAAGGTCTTAGGTTGAATCTAGTCTTAAATAACTTGCACTTTGATTGGTTTCATATGAAACCTTGCAGCATAGACAGTGGGGCAGATTTATTAATAATGGCTTAAAGATAGATAGCCTAAACCTAGAGGTTTTAGGCCTTTCAATGAAGTGCACACTGTTTGATAGATTTAGCGCATCTTGGAACATTTTAGACTTCTTTCCCTTCTTTACAGCACCTTTTTGGTTGTATACTTTAGTTCAGTCTTTTGCAACAGAAAAAAAAATCTGGCGCATTTCATGACTCGACAAATCCACGCCCATAATTTATGACCCAATGTGGAGAGCATGTAGCAAATCAAAATTCTTTCTGGCGCATGCATTAATAAATTTGGCCAACAATATGTATTCCAAGAAAATAGGTGCACGAAACACGAGAATCGAGACGCAAACGCAATGATACATCTAAATCAAAGGATTTCCCCAAAAATTACCTTCTGAAATTGAAAGACACATTTTTGTAACTTAGCACATAAATGATTTTCTCTTCGTTTCAAACGTACATGAGAAACATGACTAATCAGATCAAGAGAGAAAATAAAGATATTGTCAAGGGATAGCACAAAGGTCCTTAACAAAATATCTAAAAACTGCTGGGGCATTACATAAACTAAAAGGCATTACCAGGATATTCAAAATGCCCATCTTAGGTATTAAACACAGTTTTCTACAGTTCTTAATAGCAATACACAGGAACAGATCCAGGATAGAAAAACTGCCACTGAAGCCAGGGCACATCACATTCAAAAAGAGCACCTAGTGCCCTAATTGGCCAGTGTCTTGGCTCCCTGATTGACCAGATTGTTAAGCCTTCTGAAGAGTTAAAGAGCTGTGAATTTACTATTGATAGGGTGGTCATGAACTATGCACGCACTGCCCTACATCCCTACCAGGCCTGCTGTGACCTCCCCAGCTGCGGCAGCTGGCAGAGGGGGACAGCAGCACACTGGAACTCGACATATTGGTGGTTCGGAGTGCTAGCATATGCTCATAAGTGCAAGTAGTGGCGATTGCTTCCATTATTCATTTAGAGTAGGCATGATCTGAGATATGCAGTGTCTGGTAATGGTCAACTTAGTACTCATACAGAGACTACATTAACTTTTGTCCAGTAGATTTATATGTCTTCTTAATACAGATCGTAGAATTGATTTACCATTTGGAGCATCAACAGAGAAGAGACATTATAAAGATTTTCTAAATTCTAGAGCTCAATCTACTGAAGGCTTGAAAATCACAGTTATCTACTGATTGTACTGACATAAAATGATGCTTTATATAGAAAGTCATCTACCTTGAGTGCTTGTCTTCATTTTGTAATCCTTCTACGTATTCCAACTATATATATATATATATATATATATATATATGTCTGTAAATCTATCTATCTATCTATCTATCTATCTATCTATCTATCTATCTATCTATCTATCTATCTATCTATCTATCTATCTACCTACCTACCTATCTATCTATCTATCTATCTATCTATCTATCTATCTATCTATCTATCTATCTATCTATCTATCTATCTATCTATCTATCTATCTATCTATCTATCATCTATCTATCTACCTCCAATTGGCCATGGCTGTATAAACACAGCCCTGGCCATGGGAAAATGCCTGAGGTGAAACAAAAACAGGAGAGCTGATACCAACCAGCAATGACGGATCATCATAGGGCATTTTGGGCGGCTGCCCGAGGCTCCCGGGGGGCCCATGGCGGACCAAAGTACAATGTAGTTTTGTCGCGTTTTTGCCGCGATTTTCTTGCGAATCGCAGCAAAAACCACAATGAAACTGCATTGTGTATGTCCTGCAAAAGGACCTTTAGACATAAGGTCACATGATCTCATCTCTGAAGTTCTTACTACTGTTTAGAGACCTGCTGGTCACATGACCGCAGTTCCTTAAACAGCAGCAAAATTCCACAGAGAAGACTGAGGCAAGCTGCTATGTAAGTATAATGGGATGGATTTGTTTAGGGGGACCTTATTTAGGGGGTCTGGTCTGTATTTAGGAGGTTTGGTGTCTCTATTAATTTACGGGGGTCTGTGATCTGTATTTAGGGGGGTCTGTATCAGTTCAAGGGGTTTAGGGTCTATATATTTAGGGGTTTGTGTTAGTTTAAGGGGTCTGTATTTAGGGGGTCTGTATTTTTTGGGGGTCTGTATTTAGAGGGTCTGGTCTGGGGGGGTCTGTATTCGTTTATGGTGTCTATTTAGGGGGCCTGTTCTAGGGTCTATTAGTTTAAGGGTCTTTATTTAGGGTTCTGTAGTTAGGATCTGGTCTGGGGTCTGTATTAGATTAAGGGGTCTGGGATCTGTATTACTTAAGGCAGTCAAGTCTGGGGTCTGTATTTAGGGGGTCTGTATTAGTTTGAGGTCTGGGGTCTCTATTTAGGGGGTCTGGTCTGGGGTCTGTATTTAGGGGTCTGGTCTGTGGTCTGTACTAGTTGAAGGGGTCTTTATTTAGGGGTCTGTATTAGTTTAGGGGGTCTGATCTGGGGTCTGTATTAAGGGGGTCAGGTCTGGGTCTGTATTTAGGGGTCTGGTTTGTGGTCTGCATTTATTTAGGGTGCTTGTTCTGGGGTCTGTATTTGTTTAGGGGGGTCTGGTCTGGGGACTGCAATCAGGGCCGCCATCAGGGGGGTATTACTGGTACTCCCGTCAGGGGCCCGGCCACATGGATGAAGAAAAGGGGCCCGCCGGGCTGCCGTCGCCCCCCCCCCTCGGACTGTTGCCCCCCCCTCGCAACGCTCACGGGCCCCCCTTGCAACGCTCACGGGCCCCCCTCGCAATGCTCACGGGCCCCCCTTCGCAATGCCCGCGGCACCCCCCTAGCGACCCCCCCCCCTAGCGACACTCCCCTTGCAACACTCGCGGCAGCCCCTGCATACCTGTTGTAGCTTCACTGGACGGGGAAGATGCAGCATGTGCTGAAGCTGAGTATGGAGATCCCGCCCCCCAGCTCCTCTACACTGCCGACCGGACCTGCAGGCTGGTGAGTATGTTCCCCTATCCATCCTGCTTCCCATCCCCCTGACCCCATTTGCAGATTGTATAAAGTTGGTTAAAAAGTTTTTGGGTATTTTTTCGTTTTCCTAGCATTTTTTTGTGCCGCAATTACGAATATTGCATAAAAAAAAGATACAAAACATGAAAAGTGCTGTTAGGCTATATTCTCACAGTGCGGTCAAGTCACGTTTTTGCAAAAATTGTGGCAAAAAAATGGGATTTCACCGCACTGTGTTACTAGACTAAGGCCTTATTCAGACGGCTGCATTCGGTCCGTGACATACGGAGCGTGGATCGGCTGTATCTCACAGGCTGACCACAATTAATGGAGCCGGACTCCTAGCATCATAGTTATCAGTGTTGCTGGGAGTCCCTGCCTCTCTGCGGGAATACTGTCCCATACTGTAATGATGCTTTCAGTACGGGACCGGGGACAGTATTCCCACGGGAACGGAGGGACTATGATCATAGATAACTGTGATGCTAGAAACCCGGCTCCCTGAACTGTGGTCGGTCTGGGAAATATGGCCGATACACGGTCCTTATATCACAGACCGAACATGGACATCTGAATAAGCCACTTACTTGCCTCCTATTTTTGGTGCGGATTGCGCACTGAAAATTCACTACAAATTACAATATAAGGCCTTATTCACACGAACGTGTTATACGTCCGTGATACTTATTACGTCGCACGGACTTATGTTAGTGAATGGGGCCGTTCAGACTGTCAGTGAATTTCACGCAGCGTGTGTGCGCTGTGTAAAACTCACGACATGTCCTATACTTGCCCGTGTTTTGCGCAGCACACACCCATTGAAGTCATTGGGTGCGTGCAAATCGTGCACGGCACACGGAAGCACTTCCGGGTGACGCGCGTGATTCGCGCTACAGTAGGTAAAGAAGTAAAGGGAAACATAAAAGCCCCCCCTTCTTTACTGTGTTGTAACATCAAAACAGAGTGTCATAATGATGCCGGCTGCGCGAAAATCACGCAGCCGCGCATCATATGCTGACGTCACACTGAACTTTTGCTCGGGCAAAATGCAGTGTTTTTTGCGCGTGCAAAACGGTCACGTTCGTGTAAATAAAGCCTAAGGCGATATTCAGACCAACGTGTGTGAAATAAGACGTGAAGAACGGCCGTTTTTTTGTGGCCGATTTGCAGCCGTGCGGGACCCGTTTTCACACATCCCTCATAGACTTGAGTCTATTGAGGGATCCGTGAAAACGCACAAAAATAGGACATGTACTATTTTTTTACAGGCCCTTCACACGATCCGTTAGAACAACAACCGTGTGAATAACCCCATAGAAATACATGCAGCCGTGTGACGGCCATTAAAAAAACGTCCTTCACACGGACGATTAACACGTTAGTCTGAATAAGCCTCTACTCATGTGAATGGGGTTTGTCAGAACGTCATGCATGTGCAGCATTTCACCCCACAAATAATATTTTTTCAGCTTCCCAGTACATTATGCGGTACAATAAATGGCGCCATGAAAAACGACAACTTGTACCGCAAAAAACAAGCCCTCAAGTAAAAAAAATTATAGCTTTTGGAAGGTGGAGAGGAAAAAACAAAAGTTAAAATCCAAAAAATGGCTGAGGAGGTAAGGGGTTAAATAAGCTGCATGCCTATTAGCCCTTATTCACACAACAGGGTTTCCCGGCCGGGTGACGGCCGTTCATAAATCAGCCGTCACCCGGCTGCAGTAGGAACAATAGACCCCTAAAGGGCTATTCACACGACCAATTTTTTGACGGGCCGGGAAGACCGGCTGTTAAAAAATGGGACATGCCCTATTTTTGGCCGTTTACCCGGCCGCCCGGCTCCCATAGAAGTCTATGGGGCCGGGTAATACACGGCCATCACCGGACTGTGTCCCGAGTGATGGCCGTGTCTACCATCGCTCGCTCTCTCCTCCTCACAGCGCAGAGTGCATGTGAGGAGGAGGAGTGTATCTCATTCAGAAGAAGCGCTCTATGCTGGAGGTAACACTGTGGGGGTACTGCTGTAGCGACGTCCCTGCTCTGCTATGTGCAGGGGTACTGTGTGGAAGGGCTGGGGTGTACAGCAGGTGGAAGGGGGCGCTGCGCTGGCTCCCTTCCCAAATCGCCCTGGCCCGGCGAATCAGCCTCCTTTCTGCCCTGGCGCTTCTTCAGGCATCACTACAGCTATAGCAGCCATAGCGGCTGCTAGCGGCGACACCTACCATGGCCGATGGCACCGCTAGCAGCTGCTGCGGTGCTACTGCTGTAGCTTCGTCCCTGCTCTGCTATGTGCTAGCCCCTCTTTAGCTCCCTGAAGGAGCGGAATCCCCGAACACACAGGGATTCCGCTTGATGTCTCTGTCCATATCTGGGCAGTGACATCAGGGGAAACTCCTGAAGCGGAATCCCCGAACACTCTGTGACCGGGAATTCCACACCAGAAGAAGCCAGTAACGTTCAGTGTCCATAAATGGACACAGACAACAGGGGCTTTTCCTGAAGTGGAATCACCGGCCACATGGGGATTCCCCTTCAGGAGTTGCCCCTGATGTCACTGTCCAGATATGCCCGGCCCGGAACGGATGCAAAACTAATGCAAACCGGCTGGGAAAAACGGCGGGACACTGTCGTGTGAATAAGGCCTTAGGGTATGTTCACACAATTAGCAAAAACAGTCTGAAAATACAGAGATATTCAAGGGAAAACAGCTCCTGATTTTCAGACGTTTTTTAAGCAAACTCGTGTTTGCTCATCCACGTCTCTTCGTTACCACCCAGCTTCTGCCAGTGCACAGACACACAGCGTGTCCTCGCGAGATCACGCTGTGACGTCACTCACTTCCTCCCACAGGAACTTCATTACGTCGGATAAGCGAGGACACGCTGTGTGTCTGTGCACTGCCAGAAGCTGGGTGTTAACGAAGAGAAGTGGATGATGCTGATTCGTCAGCATCATACACTTCTATTCAGAACGCCCAACTAGTAAAAGAAGTAAAAACGCCCAGATGTACACACATAATACACGCCCAGATGTACACACACAATGCACGCCCACTTGTACATAACTTTAAACACTCCCAGTTGTACTTAAGAAAGGCTCATTTGCATAAATATAAAAATGCTCATAACTTGGCCAAAAATGCTTGTTTTTGAAAAAAAAAAAGCGTTACTGTTATCTACATTGCAGCGCCAATCTGCTGCAATAGGAGATAGGGGTTTAAAAATCTGGTGACAGAGCCTCTTTAAGGCCCCTTCACATCGTATTGTTGCCCTAAGTTTATCGTGTAGTCAGGAAATCTCCTACCTTACAGTATAAACAACATAGACGATAATTCACAGGGCTCCATTATGTCCTTTTAGCCTCCGTCGGGCTGGTGGACGTCGGTTTACCTTCTTTTTGAAGGATGAAATGGCGTAGTAAACTTTGTTATTCCGGAGTCCCCAGGCAGCATCACAAGTGCTCTACCCGTGGACTTTGTCCCTGGGAGCTCCTGACATCACTGTCCATATATGTAAAGTGACATCAGGGGATTCTCCAGGGCCGGAATCCCTGGCCAGAATGTTGCCGACGCTCCGGCCGTGTACTCAGGCTTTGTGCAGCTTCGGACGTCACTTTATGTATATGGACATCAGGAGCAGCGCCATAGTCCCTGGGCAGAGCGCTAGTAGAAGGCTCCAGCCCTGTTCATGGACAGTGACTTCAGTAGTTTCCCCTGGGCCATTCCCCAGGCGACGTATCCCACTATATGCCATACAGTCGGATACATTTTAGCTAAATAGATCAAAATCCGGAGCATGAACCGGTCACTGCCGGCTCCATGGTTTCCTTCACTGTAATTGACATCAGCACCAAAATCATTTAATGCGAATAACGTACAAACGTGAGCACCACACTTTCCGTTGCCCACCCCCGTTAATGGAGGGGGGGGCAGACATCATGGCTGTATGGGGCCCAGAAATTCCTGATGGCGGCCCTGACTGCAATAGTTTAGAAGGTCTGGGGTCTGTATGTATTTAGGGATCTAGTCTGGGGTCCAAATTTATTAGTCAGAGTAAAAGGGGTTGTCCATGCACATCTGTCTGTGCCCGGACAACCCCTTTAATGTATGGTCCTGGGCCTTGGTGTCTAAATTTGTGTGTTTCTATATAGGCTGGAAATGGTTGCAGAAGTGATGGGCAAACATGTCTCATCAGGAGAAGTCACCATAACGGTCTGTGTCAGATGGAGAAGAAAAGAAAACGACTTCCATCAGAGAAGACGTCACTTGTGAGTCACTGGATCTATAGGGGATCTGTGCCCTCTCCTGACATGTCTGTTGTAGGAAATCCTTGTATTCTACATAAAGTCTTTGTGTACCTAGGACTAATAGACAAATATGTGTTATTTCCATTGTCAAGAGGATGTGTCCCTACGCGGTGTTATACTGTCAGCGATGGTTGGAGACTGTCAGTATGTAGGGACACAGCCCTTTAAAAAGGGGAATCGTAACACCCATTTGTCAATGCTCACACAGAAAGGTGGTGTACACTATAGACACAACAGAGTAAGGGTGGGGAAGGGGGGCCCAAGTTTGTGAAACAGCGCAGGGCCTATGGTCTACTTAATCCGCCATTGCCAACCAGGTGTCTTGTCTTCTTTACACTGGGAGAAGCAGAGGATCTCCTTTGATCCTCTTGTCTCCTACCCTGCGGGGGGAGCCATAAACAAGGGATATTGCATTCTCACAGGCTACCCATGAGTCGGCCAGTGACGTCATATGACCGTGCCGACCTATTGTGCCTGCGCCTGTCTCAGAAATGAGTGCACCCGCTGGGCTTAAATAGTCCAGCGCAAATGCACTAGTGTCTATTCATAGATGATCCCCCCACCAACGAGCATACTCACTGCTCCACCAATGCACCGCACACTGCTCTACTAATGATCTGGTCCCTTCCAGAGACCACTCACCGCTCCACCAATGATCCGGTCCCCTCCAGAGTCCTTTCACCGCCACCTCCTAACAGCACTACCGCCGGCCATACTGCATTCCCGAGCAGAAAATTTATTCCCTAGGCAAAGAGCATAGACTAGGTATCCTCCCCCTCTTCTCCACGTGCAGCAGTATCTTCACTTAACCCTTACCCTTTCCCCCTAGACAAGGAGCATTTAACCTTTACCTACCCCATACAATATCCTACCCTTCTCCCCTTGCATTTTAACCCTTCCCCTCCGCTGGACAACGAGCATTATCCCCTATTTCCCCTGGAAAAACCTCCCCTAGCCTGCACATTAACCCCGTTCTATTCTAACCCTGCACACAATATACAGCAGAAGCTGTATTAACCCTAACCCTACACTCGACCTCGACCTCTCTACTGTAACCCCTTCACTGCCATCAGCAGCAAAGCAAGTTAGCCCCTTCACTGCCATACAGATGCAACTACAACCTATCCTTTGTACTTATCACTCTCTTTTCCCTACAGCCCATTAGTTACAGGAACATTAAACCCAGGTGGGCGAGGGTCACAGAAGTAAGCATGAGTGAGTGTACTGTATTTTATATGTGTATTTAGGTACATGAGAGAGTACTAGGATAGGATTGTAATATCTTTTAATCTTGTACCACGTATAGTGTTAGTATATAATGAAGTATACTGATTCTCATATACATTGTGAATATATATATTTTGTGTATATTTTGTTTTTTAGCTAGCGAGATTTTGTGTTAGTGACTGATAAACCTTGCTTTATTATACACATGTGTTGTCAGTCACCGCACACACACACTTAGTAATAAGGCAATTGTGGCTGTGGGATCCTAACAGATACTGGCAAAACATATGCCAAAAGGAAAACTTTGTGTATATGTTTTCCCATTAAAGTCTATGGAAATGTCAGCATACACCTCAGGAGATTGTCCTAGTGTATATATTGACTGTGCACCACAGATATGTTGGTCCCTCTTGCAAAGAGACAAGTGTCTTTCACAATATAACTAAAAGTATAGATAGAAGATATCTAAAGAACACAGTTCTTATCTTTTTATTTTTTTTTCTTTATTTTCTTGAATCATTGCTGGTCCAGCTGCTGTAGTAAACACAATTCTCAGTTATCATTAGGCAACCAACTACATTATGACCACTATTATCCCTCCTCCCCTTAAACAATGTACATTAAAACTTCTCTCTCTACAGTTAAGCGCAAATACAAAGTTACTTGTTTTATTTTATTAACCAGAACAAACAAGCATATGGATATGATACAGGATTTACCTCACTTATATTACCAATCCATAGGGATATGACCAACACAATAAGGCAGCACCAATCTGAAAATTTTGAGCAGCATCTGTTAGATTATATTTAATGGTATTATCCTTTGGACTTTGATACATAGGACACTTTGAATAAACCTTCAAACTATTCACTTTAATGAGAAGCTTAATGCATTTACACAAGAGAACATCATACACTGTATACTCATTAGCGCAGAAACCTTTACCTAATTGTTTCCATATTGCTTTGCATCTTCTACTTAATAGCTATTCCTCCCACCCTTATATTAATATCACACAGTAGATTAATACCTGCAGTGGGGTAATGGATTTTGGATAGCGATGATATTCTAGTAGATCATTAAACTAGTATGGATTCATTGCTTTAGAACAAGTTAAGGTGATTTTTTATATCACGGGACAGTAAAATGTAAAGGTTATTATCGTTCTGTCTCTTAACGCAGTTTTCTGTGACCTTCAATGATCAACCAACAGTTTATTTCTAATTTGGATGTGTCCTGATGTCTTCCAACCATAGTCTAGGCGGTGTATTATAATACACTTACACTAATAATGTGTTAGAGATAAATTATTTTAGATACTGCTAATACTGTACTCAATGACCACGTAGAAACAAGACAGTGATGTTGCTCATAGGATATCCTCCCATCAGATTTGTTTAATTCGAAATTACAGGGCTTTAATACACCTTCATTCTAGTGTCCTTTTTATGGCTGCAACACTGTGCACTTAAGGCATCCCAGAAACATTGATGAACTGAAACACATTTGTAGGCAGGAATGGTCCACTATTCCTCCTCAATGTTGTGCAGCTACAGCAAACGGTTGGTGGAGGTGATTGCTGCTAAAGGGAGATCTACAAGTTAATAAATATTACATGTTTTTAATCCATGCATTGTGGATGCTTACACACTGTGCTCAATAAAAACATAAACAGTACAGTTATTAGTGTATTATTAGTTTGGTTACATTGTGTTTGTCTATAATTGGGATTTGGATAACGACTGGACTACATTTTATTAGTAATCAATGCAGAAATCCAGATAATTTCATATGATTCATTTACTTTTTCTTGTAACTTTATAAACTTACTACATACATAACTTACGTACAAATAAAGATGCCCGTCAGCTAGCATGTATATTGAGCCTGCTCCTTACTGGCTCAGTGTGCCGGGTGACGTAGATAGGTATAGCCCCATAGACCTGTGTTAACAGTACTATACAGTGCTATGCTCGCATCTCTTCCCCCTCAGTAAAACATATGACTGTTAACAGACTGCACAGTTTATCCCTGACCCAGTAGCAGTAAAAACAATAAATTTAAGCACACTAGGAATATCATGTGTGGACACCTATGGTGCAAGGCATGACAGAGGTGATCAGACAATGATCGACTCCCTCTCCCTGTTGGTTTGAAACTAAGAGCATTATAGAAGAAATACTGTATGAGCTAACAAAAAATCTACTATCATTAGGAAGGTAAGAGCATGTATGTTATCTAAAAATTCTGATACTCTCATGTTTAGAAATTTTTCTACTTGACTTTTCACCTTTGGTCTGTCTGCTGAAGATAAAGTCAATAAATTAGCTCAGTTTTATTAGATTTATTATCAAGCTTGACTAACTGAGCAGACAGAGTGCTGTTATTTTTAAATATTCTGTGTGCTAAAACTTGGTATTAGAAAAGTGGTCTCCGACTGATACATACATGTAATTTGTTTTTCAGTCCCTGTGTTCTTGAACATACAGACTGAATGTATGAACACAACACAACTTCAACTTTATTGTTCAATACCACCAGCTTTATTTTAAATAGTTTTTCTGGAATTTCTAGTGCAGGATGTGCTGTTTGCAACTTGGAAACCAATATCTTAATGGGTTACTCTTGCCTCACAGAAAGTGATGGCATATCTCTAGGATATGCCATCACTTTCAGATAGGCGGAGGTCTGATCCTACGATTGAAGGGGTAACAGCACTGCTTTAACGTTGTGTTCCAGTTAAAGTTTTCCGCTGTGCTGCAAAAAAATTGTAATGGGGCCGCAGCTCATCCCCCGGTTCCTTCAACTTTAGTATTGTGGGGGGTCCTGGAAGTCAGAACCTGCCTATCATAAAGCAATGGCATATCCTAGCAATATATCATCAATTTCTGTGATGGGAGTAATCCTTTAAGTCAGGGGTGGGGAACGTCCAGCCATATAAGATCTTTTGATCTGGCCCAACCTCGCTCAGACCGCGCTGCCACTGCGTCATTTATTACTTGGCTCCAAGTATGGCAGCAGCAGTCTGAGTGAGGTCAGTGCCGGCCCGAGAGTGGACCAGTCCAGTCTCCTGACCTGAGTCATCTAACCTCACGCCAGTGACATGAGGTCAGGTGACTGGAATTCTCAACTCCCGTCAGAGCACGCACCGACCTCACTCTGACTGCCACTGCCGCCATGTCATTCCCTGCTTAGCTCCGTCCGCCCTACTCACTCACATTTAGGAGCAGGAGCAGGAGGAGATCAGGTGACTCAGGTCAGGTGACTGGACTGGTCCACTCCCTGGCCGGCACGCACTGACCCCCTCACTCAGACCACCGCATCATCATTCACTAGTAGTGAATGACAGTAATTGGCTCCACCTGCCCTCCTCCTGCTCCTGACCTAAAAGTTAGAAACATAGCTGAGGCCTTAATGTAAAAATTCAGCTGTAGACAAATAACCTGCCCTAAACGCATGAAGTGATATCAATGAAAATATATCAAAAAGAGAAGCAGTTCCAGCCATCATATTAGGGGTGACTTAAAGAGGCTCTGTCACCAGATTCTCAAATCCCTATCTCCTATTGCATGTGATCGGCGCTGCAATGTAGATAACAGTAACATTTTTAGTTTTTTTAAAAAACTTTCATTTTTGACCAAGTTATGAGCTATTTTATATATATGCAAATGAGCTTTGAAATGGACAACTGGGCGTTTTTTTTCGTTATGTCCAACTGGGCGTGTATTGTGTTTTTAACTGTACGTGTTTACGTGTATGACACTGACCAATCAGTGACCAGTCAGCGTCATACACTCCTCTCCGTTAATTTACACAGCAGCGATGTGCAGCCACATACACAGAGATTAACGTTAATCAAGTGTCCTGATAATGAATACACATGAAATCCAGCCTGAACGTCATGTGTATTCAGAATCCTGACACTTCTGACTCTTTTCTTTGAGATTTCCAGCAAGGGAAACAAAATCTCGTTTACCTCCGTAATTTCGCGAGATTACGCGTGGCTTGCTGGAATCTCAAATAACTTTTCAAATAATCTAATGTATCAGTCAAATATCCAGCAAATAACAATACAGCCATTAGGTCAAAGAGGGAGATCCTTTCCCTAAAGGCAATGTCTACAATTTTTTTTTCATTGCGAATTTGCATCTAAATGAAAAATGAGGCAAATTTGCAAATACACACAAAATTGCAAAAATGCATCTCACTGCTCAGACGATGTCCACATATAATATTGGTAACCGATGTATTTTTTGAGGAGAGGCACTTCACATACCACAAGATAAACACAATCAATGAGTGCTTTACACCACTGTGATACATTGTCCTGGTCTGCTGATCTCTCTTGTATTCCAGGACAAAGGCAATGTGAAATCTTCCTTATCACGGATGCTGGAGGTAGCAAAAGGTAACTGGACATCATGTAATACTAATATCACTTTAAATGGAAATCCACCTTTATAATAATCACCTATTTTGAAAATAAAATAAGCTCATCAAAGGTAAAATCCAGCAGCACCTCTAATCTATGGCCAACCCTGGATTTTGAATTCTCGGCTTCTTCCGGAGGAGAATACTAGACATGACCATTTCTTACTCTTAAATAGCCACAATTTGCAATAAGGTAGCAGCTATTTGCAAAAAAAAACATTTGTAGTCTGATCTTGCAGACATACTCCCACCTACCTGTCCTATAATTCTCACTAGCATACATTCAGTAGGTTAGCAAGAAGTGATAAAGATGAAAGCAAGTATGATTGCAGGATCAGACTAGACAGGGTGTTTTGTTGAATCTTAAGATAGAGACACATAGCGATGCATGGGAGCGGTACACACAAAATGTTAGGACATGTTTATTCAAGACTGTTTGCAAAGTTGATTCCTTTCTCATTTTAGATGTATTGGGACAATTAAAAAAAAAATTGTGAAGATGGACAAATCATTTAACATTGATATAGGACTATAGAAGGGCAAAATGGTTCCAATATTTACACAAGTTTTTATCCAATGTATAATTCAAAGAAATTAAAGAAGAAAATGTTACATATTAAGAAGCAAGCATTGGAAAGCAGAACTATTTTTTGGATGGTAAAACTTTTCACTTTAATACAAAAATAGAATTCCATATTGAATTGGTGATTTAATTTTTCCATCTACATCGTCCAAATAAAACAATATAGGAACATGGATTATGTGCCTTGAAGATCAAGAAGAAAATAAGTACACTTCCAACAGTAAATAATGAAGTAAATACAGGTGTCTGCAGATCAATGCATCACTGTGACTTCTTGTCAATACAAATTATGTGATGGCCATGTCATATATTTCTAGAAACAGGCTGACCTACATGGAGATGCGTCTCTAGAGGCAAAGAACTTGTGCATGCTCCTACCTAAAGAGCATTATGTGGTCTACAAGTAAGTAATCTGAGAAATAAGTATTAGGTTTTAGATTTCATGCTGAAAGTTGCTCAAATAAATGATAAGATCTCCATAATGGTTAATCTGTTCTTAGTGTATTCATAATAATAGTACAGTGTTAATCTTATATATATTTTCGAAAGTTTGTTTGAAGCCCGATTTTTCATTGGTTTAAAATCAGGGAATTGCTATTTTTGATTGGACACACGTTCCCCAGGTAACGGATTGCACTGAAAGGCTCCGCCCCTATTGATGACGTGGCAGCCCATAATTGGCTGCAACGTACATCATTTGATGACTTCTGGGACCTGCAGTAAGGACTAATCCCTATCGCTGGTCATTTATAATCAAGCACCGCAGTAATACCGCATGCCGATCACACAGCGATGTCAGTGTCATCTGTATAACGTGTTCTTATATAAAACACAGCTGCCGCAGTATCTCTTATTCAGATGTACAGAACTGTAGCTGTCCCATTCATATGTTGCAAAATCGCGGCAAAATGCCACGACCGCTACATCTGAATAATCCCGTCAGAGATGAGACCCTCATGATTTTTAGCTACGAAAAAAAAACGCATTCAATTTGTACCTGACACCTTTGTTCCCAGGCTCTGCCCTCCATCATTGTGTGCAGCCGCCTCAGCTCCGTCCTGCAGCCGCTTCTCGTGCGCGCCAAATGTGTCACGTGACGTCCCCATTTTCCCGCACTGTCGCAACCTCGCAGGAAGCGGGTGAGTCAGGTGAGCGGCTTCAGCCTCAGTTTCGGGGTCACATTATGTGTGGTGTTTGAGGTACAGCGGGGGCTCCCCATCTCCCTCCACTGCCGGTGAATGTCATGTCACTGCAGGTGACTGGACGGTGAATTCCGGAGGAAAGGATTACTAGGGGGAGTAGAGGTTACCCCGAGTGCAGTAGTCATCTATGTATCCTCTCACTGAGGGCATGCTGAGGGTTGAAGTACCTCCTCAGGTGCAGAGCTGCTTATCTATTAAATAGACACGTTGTCTGTATCGTGTGAGACTACAAATCCCAGCATGTGGCCGCACCACCTGTAGAGACCAGAAATACAGTGACAGGACTGCAAAAACTCATTTTTATTAAGAATGAAAAAAATATATATAAGGTGATGACGTATATAACATAAGTGAAATATAGAATAACTGGTATATAATATATACATAAAATACCTGCAACTGGTGTATAACGATACATAACTGAAATATAAAACATGTAATATAACGAATATAAAACACAATATAACTGGAATATAAAACATCTTATATATATTTTCGAAAGTTTGTTTGTTTGAAGCCCGATTCTTCATTGGTTTAAAATCAGGGAATAGCTATTTTTGATTGGACACACGTTCCCCAGGTAACAAATTGCACTGACAGGCTCCACCCCCTATTGATGACGTGGCAGCCCATAATTGGCTGCAACCTACATCATTCCTTGCTGAATTGCCTAACACAGCAGCACTGCGTGGTTGGCCACAGCGGGTTTACACAGAGGCAGGACAGTTGTCCTGATTGTCCTGTCTCGTATAATTGAGGGACTAAAATGCATGGAGAAGCAATGAGCGATGGAGGGACTAAAGGTTAAGATGATGAGCGAGGATAAATTATGCCAAATAGGCATGAATCAGAAGTCCCCGCCCCTCATCCACCACTTCATAGTTTAGTCTAGGAGCACTGGCTTAGCACTTTTATTTCCTAAAGGGAATACATTTTTTTTTCATCATGTGATCATAGTGTTAAGGATATTTAATGGTGCTTCCAATAACATTGGGTCCGGTGTCACCAGTATTCCACCCGTAATTACGGACCCGTTTTATCTGCACTAATCGGCAGCCCTTTCTCTCTATCAGTGTTGGAAAGAGAGAAAGGGCAGCCCTTTCAGCAGAGTTTCCGCAGCGATTGAAAGTAAAAGAACTTCATACGTACCATTGTCTTGGTGACGCGTCCCTCTTGACATCCAGTCCGACCTCCCTGGATGACACGGTAGTCCATGTGACCGCTGCAGCCAGTGATTGGTCTGTGATTGGCTGCAGCGGTCACATGGGAAACGTCATCCCGGGAGTCCGGACTGGAGGAAGACGCAGGTAAGTAAACGTTTAATACTCCCTAATAATTAGGCGGGTCCGTAAAAAGCAAAAACAGGACATGTCCTATCTTTTGCGGAGCCTTTCTACGGCACGGACACCTTCCTGTAAATATACACCAAGGTGTCCATGGGCAATAGAAATGAATGGGTCTGTAATTACGGACAAATTATACGGTCTTTTGCATGGGGCCTTACAACACATAATTGGGTATTTAAATAGTGAGCTTTTACTCTATCTATACCGTAAGTCAACCTCCCGAGCAACACCGGGTATAAAAGCTAGTCATCAATAAAAGAGGAACTGAGGCAACTGTAAAGTTTCCGGACTGGGCAGTCATTATGGGTTCCCCATGGGGTGGTAAAAGCAATGGTGAAAGTTAAATATAAGACTCACTTCTCCTTTGTTGTCTCACAGCTCCTCTTTGCGCTACCACCTTCAAAATGTAGCATGTGGGAAGAAGATGATGAGTGACATCACTGCTACACAATAGGGACTATGGAAAAAAGGATACCAGGACTGACTATAGCTACTCAGTCCTGATGTTATGTCTAATCATCATATCACTTTAACCCCTTCAGGACTGAGCCTGTTTTGGCCTTCAGGACGAAGCCGATTTTTCAAATCTGACATGTGTCACTTTATGTGGTAATAACTCCGGAATGCTTTTACCTATCCAAGCGATTCTGAGATTGTTTTCTCGTGACATATTGTACTTTATGTTAGTGAAAAAATTTGGTTGATAAATTCAATATTTATTTGTAAAAAACACCAAGATTTGGAGAAAATTTGCAAAAATTAGCATTTTTCTCAATTTAAATGTATCTGCTTGTGAAACAGATAGTAATACCACACAAAATAGTCACTAGTTAACATCACCCATATGTCTACTTTATGTTTGCATCGTTTTTTGAACATTGTTTTATTTTTCTAGGACGTTACAAGACTTAGAACTTTAGCAGCGATTTCTCATATTTTCAAGAAAATTTCAAAAGGTGATTTTTACAAGGACCAGTTCAGTTCTGAAGTGGCTTTGAGGACCTTATATATTAGAAAGTCCCCATAAATCACCCCATTTTGAAAACTGGACCCCTCAAAGTATTCAAAACAGCATTCAGAAAGTGTATTAACCCTTTAGGCGTTTCACAGGAATTAAAGCAAAGTAGAGGTGAAAGTTACAAATTTCATTTTTTTTTTACAAAATTCATTTGTAATAAAAAAATTTCTATACCACAGGAGGTTTTACCCGAGAAATTTAACTTATTATTTATTGCCCAGATTCTGCAGTTTTTAGAAATACCCCACATGTGGCCCTAGTGCGGTCATGGACTGAAACACCGGCCTCAGAAGCAAAGGAGCACCTAGTGGATTTTGGGGCCTCCTTTTTTCTAGCATATATTTTAGGTACCATGTCAGGTTTGAAGAGGTCTTGTGGGGCCAAAACAATAAAGACCCCCAAAAGTGACCTCATTTTGGAAACTACACCCCTCAGGGAATTTATCTAGGGGTATAATTAGCATTTTGAACCCACAGTTTTTTTTGCTAAATTTATTTGAATTAGTTTGTGAAGGTGAAAATCTACTTTTTTTCTGAAAAAACGTAGAAATTTGTAATTTTTTCAAGGAATAAAAGAGAAAAAACACCCCAACATATGTAAAGCAATTTCTCCTGATTATAGCAATACCCCATATGTGGTAATAAACTGCTGTTTGGACCCACAGCAGGACTCAGAAGGGAAGGAGCACCATTTGGATTTTGAAATTCTGATTTTGCTGGTATAGTTTTCAGTGCCATGTCGCGTTTGAATTGCACTGGAGGGAACAAAATAGTGGAATCCCCCGGAAAGTGACCCCATTTTGGAAACTACACCCATCAAGGAATTTTTCTAGGGGTAAAGTTAGCATTTTGACCACACGGTTGTTTTGCTGAATTCATTGGAATTATTCTGTAAAGGTAAAAATCGACTTTTTTTCTGAAAAAAGGTAGTCATTTTTAATTTTTACAAGGAATAAAGGCGAAAAAGCACCCCAACATTTGTAAAACCATTTCTCCCGATTACGTAAATACGCCATATGTGGTAATAAAGTGCTGTTTGGACCCACAGCGGGGCTTAGAAGGGAAGGAGCGCTATTTGGCTTTGGGAGCTCAAATTTAGCTGAAATGGTTTTTGGGTGCCATGTCGCATTTGCAAAGCCCCTGAGAGGCCAAAACAGTGGAAACCCACCAAAAGTGGAAATTACACCACTTAAAGAATCTATCTAGGGGTATAGTGGGCATTTAGACCCCACAAGTCTTTTGCAGGATTTATTAGAATTGGGCCATGAAAATGAATATCAACATTTCTTCCACTAAAATGTTGCATTTTTTTAAATTTTACAAAGGATAAAGGGGGTAAAAGCTGCCCAACATTTGTAAAGCAATTTCTCCCGAGTACGGCAATACCCCACGTGTGGTCATAAATGGTTTTTCATTAGAAAGTAATTAACCCTTTCTGGACTGATCCATTTTTTTCTTTTCCTTTTTAGTTTTTTCCTCCCCGCGTTCGAAGAGCCACAACTTTTTTATTTTTCAGTCAATAGAGCGGTATGAGGGCTTATTTATTGAGGGACGAGCGGTCGTTTTTATTGGTACCATTTTTTGGTACATACAACTGTTTGAGCACTTTTTATTACATTTTTAGCTAGAGCGAAGGTGACCAAAAAAACAGCGATTTTGCCGTTTTAAATTCTTTATTTTTCACGTGAGACGCTCCATACATCACCCCCCACACTAAGACATGCTATGTTGTGGTGCGCGAAGGGGTTAATGCGCAGCGCATGGTGCGGAGTGAAAATTACAATTTTCCACTCATATGCCACTTTAGTGCACTATATGTTATGCCCAGTTTGTGCCACTGAAGACAAATACCTCATAAAATATTAACCGGGTTCTCCCGGGTATGGCGATGCCATATCTGTTGACGTAAACTGGTGTTTGGGCACGCTGCAGGGCTCAGAAGGGAGGGAGCGTCATTTGGCTTTTGGGGCGCAGATGTAGCTTGGTAGTTGTTCTGTTTGGGGTTTTACTGGTGTTTCAGTTTGTAATGTGGGGGCATATGTAATCTGTGCGGGGTACATCAGGGTACATGTTATCTGTGCGGGGTACATCAGGGTACATGTTATCTGTGCGGGGTACATCAGGGTATAATAAGAGGGTATAATAATGCAGTAAATAAATAATAATCCGCAGATGTGTGGCCGGTGTCGCACTGGTAAATGGCGCCCAATCTTATCTGCTTTTGGAACACTCCGCACATTTTGCATCGCCATATTCTGAGAGCCAGAACGGTTTTATTTTTTCTCCACCGGAGCTGTGTGAGGGTTTATTCTTTGCGGGACAATCTGTAGTTTTCATTGGTACCATTTTGGGGTACCAGAAATTTTTTTGATCACGTTTTATTCCATTTTTTGGCAAGCAAGGTGACCAAAAACCATCAATTCTGACAATGTTTTTTATTCGTTTTTTTATGGCCTTCACCCTGGGCTATAAATGACCATTATACTTTATTCTGCGGGTCGATACGATTACAGCGATACCAGATGTATATAATTTTGTTATGTTTTGCAGCGTTTGTGCAATAAAATCACTTATTTATAAAATAAATACATTTTTGTGTCACCCTATTCTGAGAGCCATAACGTTTTTATTTTTCAGTCAAAAAAGCGATGTAAGGGCTTGTTTTTTGCGGGACGGGATGTAGTTTGTATTGGTACCATTTTGGCGTACGTGCGACTTTTTGATCACTTTTTATTGTATATTTTGGGAGGGTTGGTAACCAAAAAATTGTGATTCGGGCACTGTTTTTTGTTTATTTTTTTTGCGGTGTTCACCGTGCGGGAAAAATAATATTACAGTTTTATAGTTGGGGTCGTTACGAACGCGGCGATACCAAATATGTGTACTTTTTTTAACGTGTTAATTTTTTTCCTATAATAAAAGACTTATTATAGGAAAAAAAGCATTCTTTGTTTATGTCACTTCTAACTTTTATTTTTACACTTTTTAAAAACATTTTTATTATCTTTTTTTTACTTTTTTCACTTGTCCCACTAGGGGACACTTAGACTGGCAGCTCTGATCGCTGCTGGAATACATTACACTACACACGTAGTGTAATGTGTTCTAACTGTCATTGTGACGTGACAGTCACACTGACAGGAAGCATCGGAGGACCGGCCGGGGGCTGATCCTCCGAGGCTTCCGTACATGGCAACCCGGAGGTCATTATCTGACCTCCGATTGCCGTGATAAGGATCGCCAGCCCCCGCAAATACATGTGGGGGGCTGCCGATCCGCTGTAAACCTCTTCGATGTGGTGATCGCAATCGACCACCGCATCGAAGGGGTTAATTGCCGATTTCAGCGGCGACAGGCTGCTGATCGGCAACGGGGAGAGCAGGGCTGACACCCTGCACAGTTAACCGCCGCTGCGGTGTAGCGCCGCGCGGCGGTTAACTGTTAAAGCGCGGACGTAACTGTACGCCAAGGTGCGCAAAGTTACTGCTCACCTGGACGTACAGTTACGTCCAGGTGCGGGAAGGGGTTAAGATACCAAACATTAACACACACATATTGGAAGGATGGAAGGTGGTGAGAAAGCATATCATCAATGAAGTGTGGAGGGAGACCCAGTTCAAACTGATGCATGCGGCTATATACGCTTTTAATATACCAGCAAACGCTAACAATCCGAATAGAATACATGCATGTCCCAAATGTAAACAGCAACACACTGATTTATATCACGGCATCTGGGTGTGCCCTAATACACAAGAGTTCTGGGATGTAGTACTTGATTATATCCGAAAACTCTGGGAAGGTACCCTAACGAAGACACCCATGCTGCTTCTTTTTCATTTGGTGGCTTCACTGGAGGCAGGGGAAGAGGGAGCTCTTTCATATGTGCCGCCATTGGCACATGTGATATTGGTGGTGGCCAAAAGGTGTCTCTTAAGGATGTGGCTGGAAGCCAGCGTACCCACAATAGATCAACTGATTCAACAATTGAAAGTCTGCCTCCAATCAGATAGAAATGAAGCAATTACAGCTAAAGAGAAAAGGACGGCAGGGTTCTTCAAAAAATGGAGGCCTTTTCTTCTGCAGTTATCTGATTCAGAAATTGGAGAGGTAGTAACGGGATTTCAGTACACAAAATGGTATCTCACAGAAGAGATTAAAGGGCAATTAGGAAGGCTGAAGACTGTAGAGCGGAGAGCCTAAATGGAAATGAGAAAATAGTTCACTGGCAAGAGAGAAGAGGGGAAAGATATATCAGAATAGAGGGATTTACATATTGTCTGCCACAGTTGGTATGTTAAATGTTTCAGCATTTTGAAAGGTTTAATGGAAAGTGTAGTCAAGAAAGTCTGAAATGTAAACGCTTAAGTAAAGTTTGTATGAACCGCAAGTTAAAATGTGATAAAACCTAAATGACATACTCTGTAATACTGTTCCCTTTTTCAAAGAGTGGGCAATGCCATTCTTTTGCTGTATATATGTGGTATGTTCAATAAAAACTTTTATAAAAAAAAAAAAAAACAACTGTGTGGTCAAAATGCTAACTTTACCCCAAGAAAAATTCCTTGAGGGGTGTAGTTTCCAAAATGGGGTCACTATTGGGGGGTTTCCACGGTTTTCATCCCTCCAGTGCATTGCAAACGCGACACGTCACTGAAAACGATTCCAGCAAAATCAGAAATTAAAAATCCAAATGGTGCTCCTTCTCTTCTGAGGCCTGCTGTGGGTCCAAACAGCAGTTTATTACCACATGTGGGGTATTTCTATAATCAGAAGAAATTGCTTTACATATGTTGGGGTGTTTTTTCTACTTTATTCCTTGCAAAAATTAAAAATGTCTACGTTTTTTCACAAAAAAAGCAGATTTTCATCTTCACATACTAATTTAAATAAATTTGGCAAAAAAACTGTGTGTTCAAAATGCTAACTATACCCATAGATAAATTCCTTGAGGGGTATAGTTTCCAAAATGGGGTCACTTTTGGGGGGTTTCCACTGTTTTGGCACCACAAGACCTCTTCAAACCTGACATGGTGCCTAAAATATATTCTAAAAAAAGGAGGCCCCAAAATCCACTAGGTGCTCCTTTGCTTCTGAGGCCTGTGTTTCAGTCCATTACCGCACTAGGGCCACATGAGGGATATTTCTAAAAACTGCAGAATCTGGGCAATAAATATTGAGTTGCATTTCTTGGGTAAAACCTTCTGTGGTACAGAAAAAATGTATTACAAATGAATTTTTGAAAAACAAAAATGAAATTTGTAAATTTCACCTCTACTTTCCTTCAATTCCTGTGAAACACCTAAAGGGTTAAAACACTTTCTGAATGCTGTTTTGAATACTTTGAGGGGTGCAGTTTTAAAAATGTGGTGATTTATGGGGACTTTCTAATATATAGGGCCCTCAAAGCCACTTCAGAACTGAACTGATCCCTGAAAAAATAGGCTTTTGAAATTTTCTTGAAAATATGAGAAATTGCTGCTAAAGTTCTAAGCCTTGTAACGTCCTAGAAAAATAAAAAAAAAATAAAAAAACAATGCAAACATAAAGTAGACCTATGGAAAATATAAACTAGTAAGTATTTTGTGTGGTATTACTATCTGTTTTACAAGTAGATACATTTATATTTAGAAAAATACTAATTTTTGCTAATTTTCTCTAAATCTTGGTGTTTTTTACAAATAAATATTAAATTTATCGACCAAATTTTTTCCCTAACATAAAGTACACTATGTCACGAGAAAACAATCTCAGAATCACTTGGATAGGCAAAAGCATTCCGGAGTTATTACCACATAAAGTGACACATGTCAGATTTAAAAAATCGGCTTCGTCCTGAAGGCCAAAACAGACTCAGTCCTGAAGGGGTTAAGAATGCGTCTCCAGTATGCAAACAGGTCTTTCGAGTTGAGTCTCACATATAAATCTTTAATTGTTTTATACAGATCTGATAATGTGTTCCTAGTCTGTCTTTCCCCCACCATCTCATCAAATCGATTATCGATCACTTCTCCTTCCAGATTCCCCACTCTGGTAATACAAAACGACTTGACCTGCAGATACTGGAGATAGTGTGTTGGTAGTATACTGAACTCCTCTACCAGTTCAAGTAACGTTTTTAGTCTGGGCTCTGAGGCATGCAAGATATGGCCCACTGTTGCAATGCCCTGCTGTTTCCACTTATTAAACAGGCTACTGGACTGCCCCGCCGGGAACTCTACATGTGACCATAAAGGTAAGTATTTTGATAGTCGGAAGGGTAGGCCCTGCTTTTTCCTCACTTCCTTCCAGCACATAATAGTGTCTCTCAGCACTACAGAACCCTTTACATGTTGCGGAAGAGCGCCCAGTTTGGTATGTAAAAGAGCCACGAGGTCACACGTTCCCGCTAGCTCCGCTTCTATTGTGTAATTAGAATAATGATTTGTGTGGTGTATCCAGTCCAGGACATGTCTAAACAAGCTAGCAATGTTGTATCCCCTCAAATGTGGAACATTCATCCCCCCTTGCCAATGATATCCTTGCAACTTAACCAGTGAAACCCGTGAGCGTTTCCCTGACCAAATAAATTTAGATATGGCTTTGTTAAAAGCTTTGACCTCCGTATGTTTCAATAAAAGTGGCAAGGTCTGTAGCGGATAAAGTAACCTTGCGAACGAGATCATCTTCACCAGGTGGCATCTGCCTAACATTGAGAGCGGCAGGGAGGCCCATCTGTCTAGTTCTGATTTTATTTTATGAAATAGTGGTCCGTAGTTTAGGCGATATAAAGATCCCGCAGTACTCCCTATCTGAATCCCCAAATATGTAATGTGTTTTTTTGCAATTTTAATTCCTGACTTTTGAATTTCCAAATCTCTTGAATGGTTATGGGATGTTAATCCTAGCAACTCACTTTTGTTTGGATTAATTTTTAGTCCCGCAAACTTCCCGTACTCCCGAAATAATTCAAAAATGTTTTGTAGGTGCTGGGCTGGATTCCTGAGAAACAGCAAGATGTCATCTGCGAACACTGCAGTTTTTACTTCAACTCTTCCCACTTGTATGCCCTCAAACTTTTTCCCATGCTCCAAAGTATGAATTAAAGGTTCCAGTGCTAAGTCGAACAATAACGGTGACAAGGGGCAGCCCTGCCTCGTTCCTTTATGTAGTTTGAACCCTGGCGACCTGACTCCCGGTGTGCATACCGCTGCAGTGGGATTGTTATACAGAGTGTTAAGGTATGTTCTAAATCCCCCCTCGATGCCAAATTTATCCATGACCATGTTCAACCAACGCCATTCCACATTATCGAACGCCTTTTCAGCATCTAGTTGTATTAGTGCTGCCTTTTGAAATAATGATGGCCGGGTCTTAATCTCATCCATCACTCCCAGGACTTTCCTTATATTAGTAACAGCCGCTCTGCCCTTGATGAAGCCAACCTGTGATGGTCCTATCAGAAGCGGCATCAGTAGTGCAAGCCTGGCTGCCATAATCTTAGATATTAGTTTGATGTCTTGGTTTATGAGTGAAATGGGCCTATACGCGCTTGGCTGCAATATATCTTTCCCTGCTTTCGGGATCACCTTTATATATGCCGTGTTGGCTGCGTGTGGAATATTTGCACCATTCAGCAACTAATTGAAGTAATCTAACAGTGTCGGGGCTATCTGTTCCTGCAGTATTTTGTAAAATTCTGCCGGGTAACCGTCAGGTCCCGGTGCCTTCCCATTTGATAAAGCCGCAATAGCCGATTGCAACTCTTCCATCTCTATTGGGGCATTTAGGTTTTCCCGCTGCTCCGCTGATAATGCAGGTAAGTTTATTTGTGTTAAAAACTGCGTCCCTGCTATATCATCTGTCGTGTTAGTAGGTTCGTATAGCCTTTGATAAAAGGAATGAAAAATTTCGTTTATCTTTCTAGGATCAGCGTGAGTGACACCTCTGCAATCTGTCAAACATGTAATGTGCGTGTGTGGTCGGAATCCTCTGGACAATCCCGCGAGCATTCTCCCTGCTTTGTTGCCGAATCGGAACAGCTTAGCCTCATAGATAGATCTACCCAATCTCTCCTTTTTTTCTAACCATGATTCAAAATGCTGTTTGGCCTCTACCCACTTCTTCTGATTTTCCGGAGTCACATCTGCCAGGAAATTAGAATAGGCCCCCCGTAAAATGTCGCTACATTCTCTGTATTTTTGAAATGTTTGCTTTTTCTTGTATGTCATATAAGATATCAGTCTCCCCCTTAGCACCGCCTTGGCCGTTTCCCAGTACAACACCTGGTCAGTTCTATGTGCTGCGTTATCAGTGTCATATTCTAGCCACCATCCTTTTAGCATTGTTTGGAAATCTTCTTCCCCTGCTAGTGTTGATGGAAACCTCCATTGAAAATCCCCCCCTTTAGTTTGAGTGTCCATCAGTACTAACCTCACCGGTGCATGATCCGATATTACCATATTGGTGATGTCAATTTGGTCTATTCTCTGTAGTAAACTCGAACTTAAAAAAATATAATCTAACCTAGACCACGATTGATGGGTCGGTGAGAAGTAAGTAAAATCCCTATCATCTGGATGTGTGTATCGCCATCCATCACTCAACTGTGTGTCATGTGAGAGATCTGGTAAAATATCATCAGTGGGTAAGTTCGTAGTTGGGAACTTTCGTTTTCTATCTTCCGCTACATGCATGACTGAGTTAAAGTCACCTCCTACTATCTTCTGAGCACAGGTGTCTGCCAGGATTGTGGCCTTTAGATTTTGAAAGTATATGCGATTACTGGAGTTTGGTGCATACACATTATATATACTCAATTCGCCCATTTGCGTATCTAACAATACATGTAATAGTCTTCCTTCAGTGTCTAAGGATTTCGAGCGTAATGTGGCTGCAAAGTTTTTGTGAACTAGCATTATTACCCCATTTTTCCTGCCTTTCGCTGGGGACCCATGAACTTCTCCCACCCAAAATTTCCGCATACGAAAAAAATCTTTCTCCTCCAGGTGTGTCTCCTGGAGAAGGGCCAGATCCGCTTTTAGTTTGCTGAGATGTCTCAGGACCAAGGATCTTTTATGTGGGGACTGGAGTCCCTTAACGTTCCATGTCACTATTCTCATAAAACAACAGAATGTATTGTGTTACAATAGTCGGTTTCATCCTAATTGTAAAATCTGTATTGTGGTATGTTTCATCTTCTAGTTCCCTGGTAGAGAGATGTAAATGTTCATTTAAGCCTTCATATGATATGTGTATATGTCTGCCTTTAACCCAACAACCCCAACTATGGTAAACTCCCTTCCCTTTCCCCGGATTCCCCCGGGGCCCTCCCCTTTCTCCCACCTTTACATTTATGACTTCTCATATGTCCGTCTCAAACCTGCCGTCAGATGTGTTTATCGTATAACAAGCTTAAATTATAACAATAACAGGATACCTTTTGAAATGCATTCACTTCTAACTTAAACTGGCATTTGAAAGTATAGTGGCACACACTTATAACTTATGTCCTCCTCATCTTGCCAGGATCTGTCTACTCAACAGGAACAATTAGTAACAGTCCCGTGACATACTCACTGCACGTTCTACCCTCTTGGCCCAACATAATCTTGCCACCTCTGGATCTCTACCCATGTCTCGGGGTTTGATGCAGTCTCTTTTCTTTGGGAGACGATCCACTTGTATGGGCTACATGCTGCTGTGAGTTTCCCGCTGAGGTTTCTTCTGTACGTGCTGGAGGAGTAGATTCCTTTAGTAGATCTCTGAATACCGCTTCCGCTTCTTGATGTTCCGTGTAGGTCTGCAGTGTGCCACTTGGTGTGGTGACTTTCAGTATTGCAGGATATTGAAGCTGGAACTTTATTCCTTTGTTATGGAATGCCGTACAGATCTTGCTGAACAGCTTACGTTTTTTTGACACTTCTGCCGAGTAATCTCCGAACAACATCACATTGGCGCCATTTAATTTTGTCGGTCCCCTACGTGTTTTGTACGATCGCAATAGCGCTTCTTTATCCGAATAGTCCAGATATCGCACAATCACTTGCCTTGCTCTTTTTTGCGAGTTCTGTGCTTGTTGTGAGTTTTGCCTGTCTGGGCCCACCCTGTGCGCCCTTTCCACTTTACATGGCCCTTCCATGTTCAGTAGTTTCGGTATCTCATATTCGCAGATGCGTCTCAGCTGTAAAACAGGCACCGATTCCGGGATACCAACAATTCTGATGTTGTTCCGACGTGACCTATTTTCAAGATCGTCAATTTTAGATAGCATCCGCTGTTTTTCTGTCAGAAGCTCCTGTAACTTTTCATGCGTGTCAGCCGCATCATCTTCCAGCATGGATATTCGTTGTTCCGCTTCATCCAGTCGAGTTCCATGTTGGGTAATGTCGTTTTGCATCGATTGTAACGAGGCAGATATAGTAGCTGCTAAAGTGTCCTTTATGTCTGGTGTTATTCGCTTAGCTACCTCACTGGCTAATTTTTTATAATTGATCATTGCCGCTCCTGGTGTCGACTCCTCTCCTTCCCCTTCAGACTCTACCTCCTCATGGTCTGATGCTGACCTGTTAACCGATTGTTTCTCCTGCTTCTCCTTTCTTGTAATCGGCGGCATGTTTTGCTCTCTGTCGTGGGGTGCGTGTTCTTCAGCTATTATCTTAGCTGTTCTTGTCTCCACGCTGTCTATCTCGGGGCGGGGCCTGTGGGGAGCAATGGCGTTGTCGTTCTTTCCACCAGCTATCACTGGGTTTGGCGCCAAAAATAATCTCCGGTCCGGTTTCTGGTCCGGGATGGCCTTAAAATCTCGTGCTACCCCCTCTGGGTTTTTTGCTTTCTCTCCCGGTTTTTATAAAGGTCGTCACCGTTCCCCTTTCCCAGACGCGTGTCGCGCTGCAATGTCCGACTCCAAAAGCGCCGTGTAAGTCAGCGGTACTATATTTATCAGCTCACCGCTGCCTTCTCTGCTACCCTGTCAGTTAGGTACCTCTTTCGATGTCTGTTTGTTGTAATATGTTAGGCATGAATGTCGCTTTTTTGCTACGGCAGGTCCGGAGAGCTCTTTTCTCCCTCCTTACATGTCAGCGCCGGAACCGGAAGTCCCCCACACAGTTGTTTTGCTGAATTCATTGGAATTAGTCTGTAAAGGTAAAAATCTACTTTTGTTCTGTAAGAACTTAGACATTTTTAATTTTTACAAGCAATAAAGGAGAAAATTCACCCCAGCATTTGTAAAGCAATTTCTCCTGATTACGTAAATACCCCATATGTGGTAATAAACTGCTGTTTGGACCCACACTGGGGCTTAGAAGGGAAGGAGCGATATTTGGCTTTTGGAGCTCAAATTTAGCTGGAATAGTTTTTGGGTGTCATGTCGAATTTGCAAAGCCACTGAGAGACCGAAACAGTGGAAGCCCCCCAAAAGTAACCCCATTTGAGAAACTACACCACTTAAGAAATCTATCTAGGGGTATAGTGAGCATTTAGGCCCCACACGTCTTTTGCAGAATTTATTAGAATTAGGCCGTGAAAATTAATATCAACATTATTTCCACTAAAATGTTGAATTTTTTCAATTTCACAAAGGATGAAGGAGAAAAATGCACCCCAACATTTGTAAAGCAATTTCTCCCGAGTACGGCTATACCCCACATGTGGTCATAATTGCTTTTTTCATTAGAAAGTAATTAACCCTTTCCGAACTGAACAATGTTTTGCTTTTTCTTTTTAGTTTTTCCTCCCCGCTTTCCGAGAGCCAGAACTTTTTTATTTTTCCGTCAATAGAGTGGTGTGAGGACTTATTTTTTGCGGGATGAGCTGTAGTTTTTATTGGTACCATTTTTTGGTACATAAGACTTTTTGAGCACTTTTTATTAAATTTTTTGGTAGAGTGAAAGTGACCAAAAAACTGTGATTTTGCCGTTTAAAATTCTTTAATTTTTAACGGCGTTCACCGTGCGAGTTCAATAATGGTATATTGTAATAGCTTGGACTTTTACGGATGCAGCGATACCAATTTTGTGTATTTTTTTTATTTTTTTACATTACTTTAGAGAAAAAATGTGAAAAGGGTTCATTTTTGGACTTTAAATATTTATTTAATTTTTTCCACTAATACTAACTATTTACTTTTGTTTTTACATATTTTATTAGTCTCCCTAGGAGACTTGAACCAGCAATCGTTTGATCACTGGTAGAATACACTGCAATACTAATGTATTGCAGTATATTGTCATTTTTACAGGCTCCTGTAACAGTGTGTTCGCTGTTTCTGTCCGTTAGTCCCGGGTATCAGCTGTAATACACAGCTGACACCCGCAGCGTATGGCGCAGGCTCAGCGCGTGAGACACTCCATATATCACCCCCCACACCACGACATGCTATTAAGTCATGGTGCGCGAAGGGTTTAATGTGCAGCGGATGGTGCAGAGTGAAAATTAAAATTTTCCACTGATGTGCCATTTTAGTGCACTATATGTTGTGCCCAGTTTGTGCCACAAATACCTCATAAAATTTTAACCGGGTTCTCCCGGGTATGGCGATGCCATATCGGTGGACGTAAACGGCTGTTTGGGCACGCTGTAGGGCTCAGAAGGGAGAGACGCCATTTGGCTTTTGGAGAGCAGATTTTGCTTGGCAGTAGCTCTGGCGTTTTGCTGGTATTTCAGTTTATAATTTGGGGGCATATGTAGGCTGGGCAGAGTACATCAGGGGCATAATAAGAGGGTATAATAATGCGGTAAATAAATAATAGTCTGCAGATATGTGGCCTTTGTGGCACTTATAAATGGCGCCTGATCTTATTCGCTTTTGGAACACTGCACATTATGCATCGCCATATTCTGGGAGCCAGAATTTTTTTTATTTTTTCTCCACCGGAGCCGTGTGAGGGCTTATTCTTTGCGGGACAATCTGTAGATTTCATTGGTACCATTTTGGGGTACATGCCATTTTTTTTATCACTTTTTATTCCATTTTTCGGCAAGCCAGGTGACCAAAAACTATCAATTCTGACAATGATTTTTATTATTTTTTTTACAGCGTTCACCCTGGGCTATAAATGACCATTATATTTTATTCTGCGGGTCGGTACGATTACGGTGATACCATATGTATATCGTTTTTTTATGTTTTGCAGCGTTTGCGCAATAAAATATCTTATTTAGAAAATAATTTATTTTTTGTGTCACCATATTCTGAGAGCCATAAGTTTTTTATTTTTCAGTCAAAAAAGCTGTGTAAGGGCTTGTTTTTTGCGGGACGGTTTGTAGTTTGTATCGGTACTATTTTGGCGTACATGCGACTTTTTGATCACTTTTTATTGTATATTTTGTGAGGGGTGGCGACCAAAAAATAGTGATTCTGGCATTGTTTTTCATTTTTTTTTTTTGCGGTGTTCACCGTGCAGGAAAAATAATATTATAGTTTTATAGTTGGGGTCGTTACGAACGCGGTGATACCAAATATGTGTACTTTTTTTTTACGTGTTAATTTTTTTTCCTATAATAAAAGACTTATTATAGGAAAAAAAGCAGTTCTTGTTTATATCACTTCTAACTTTTATTTTTACACTTTTTTTAAAACATTTTTATTCTTTTTTTTTACTTTTTTCACTTGTCCCACTAGGGGACACTTAGACTTGCAGCTCTGATCACTGCTAGAGTACATTACACTACACACGTAGTGTAATGCATTCCAACTGTCATTGTGACGTAACAGTCACACTGACAGGAAGCCTACGACGACCACCCTCCGGGTGGTCCTCATAGGCTTCTGTACATGGCAGCCCGGAAGCCATTGGCGTCCAGTTGCCATGGGTACGATCGCCAGCCCCCGTGATTTTACATGGGGGCTACCTATTGGCACTAAACACCTTAATTGTGGCGTTCAAAATCGAATGCCGCAATTAAGGGATTAACTGCCGAAATCAGCGGCGATAGGCCACTGATCGGCAATGGGGACTGCAGGTCATACACCCTGCATAGTTAACCGCCGCTGCTGTGTAGCGCCTCGCGGCGGTTAACTGTCAAAGCACTGACGTTACTGCACGTCAAGGTGCGCAAAGCGACTGCTCACATTGACGTGCATTAACGTCAAGGTGCGGGAAGGGGTTAAGGTGCCGGCTCATGGAGTGAAGTTTATTACTTCTAACATTCTTAACAACTTAAATAGTATGTACATCTTTTTATTTATTGCTCCACTGCATCTACGATTAAAAAAATTATACAAATTAAAAATTATACATATTAAAAATATCTTATTGATTGTACACCAATATGCAGGCAAATTCATTTTTTTCACCTAGTCCATATCATGAATTGCACCACTGTATCAAAGAATCATACATTTTTGTGGGGCTATGTGAAAATCGATGATTTTTTTACGTAGTTGTGCGATTCATGATATGGATTAAGTAAAAATGTAAAAATTAATTCACCTGAATATCAGTGTACCAAAATTATTATTTTCTACTGCCTACTGTGTACACGGTAAGGGGGTTTACCACGAGGCCCTGGCACCCGTTAAACCCTCATCAGCTGAGAGTGCTGCCTGATTGGCCTGTACATCTGTAATGCAGACCTATGTGTCTTCAAGGTTACAGACTATGAACAAACCCTGTGTAGTCTAGGCAGAATGCAAACTCCCTTCTATCTGTCCCTTACTTAATGCTAACCTGCGTTCAGTAGGTTAGAGATACATTTCTTAGTTTAGATGAAAGCCTTCCCAGTAGAGTAGAAGCTATTATAAGAACAAAGATGTGACCAAGAATAGAGTACTAGGCCTCATGTGCACAGTAGGGCCTTGTGCAGGTGGCATTTTTGTGGAACATGAATTCCTGTGCAGCTTTGTATTATGAAGCTACAGGTACTCTGTTTGCCAGCTTACCTATCTCTGTTGACTGATGTATGAATTCTCCCCTACAAATAATGCCCCATATACACAGCATCCAATAGTCTTTTCTTATACATGATCAAATGGAAAAATAGTTTTCTTCCGTATGAAATTGAAAGTAACCATAGGTACAGCATGGTCCCATGCACCTCTATGGGTTCCCTAGAGATTACTATAAACTTTCTACCGCATGAAAGTTAAATTGTGCCCCTTTTCCGTCAAAACCAACTTGGGAAATATAGTTTGCAGAAGTGCATTAAGCATATTGAAATGTTTGTCATGAAGTGTGTCATGGACAGTGTATCACTGGTTGAAACTCAAAATCTATCAGTAACACCTGGGAAATAAAATCTTTATTTGACTTGATAATATGACCTGATATAAAGACAGATTAACTCCCTTATACATTTTCTTACTATTCAGCACATACATAATCTGATATAGGAATTGTGATATAAAATAGGCAAGGTATTGTAGAATCCGTCTATTTGTCCTATCGATAATCTTGAGAGTTTTGTCTAATTTAAATATTTGTACACATCTAGTTATCATAACAAGTGATAGTCAAGATGAAACTTAGTCAAGGTCAAAGTTAGACAGCAAAGCCCAGGGATTTGTATAATAACCATGTAATGAGCAATGTGCCTATGCGTGTTAAACCATCCAAACAGACCTGTCTGTACAACATCCTGATGCATCAACCAAGATTGCATGTGACTGTTTGCTGTCAGGTTTAATGGCTTGTCCAGTAAATTGATACATGGAACTCTACATGCATTTTCAAGATCAAATGTGTAATTGATAGGATCATCACGCATACAATAAGAAACATAAAAATGAATAACCAAACAGCAGCTTACAGCCAAAGATGAATGAGTCACGAGAGCCAGACAAGGATGGATGAGAGAGGGAAGGTGGCAAGCTTAAAATGCACAAGTAAATGCAAAAGCTTAATTAATCAATAGAACAATTTGTAAAATGGGACAGGGAAGTAATCCATCCGTGGAGCCGAATCAAGAAAGCTCCCATGGGGAAACGAAACAATTTGGTATAAAAAATTTCCAGTTACTACTTACAGATATTCAGTATCCTCATTACTAATGTTATTTTCTAGATTCAAAGTTGTGGCTGACCTTGAGCTCTTTTCAACAAAATATTTATTTGCGGCAGCTATAATCAGATATATTAGCAAAGATAAGCAAATATTTACTGTACCGGAAATTTACTTAAAATATCATATAAAACGACCTTACTGAAAAATTATATCAAAATATGAATAAAACCTTTTCAACTATGTTATTGTTTAGTGGATATATATAAGTTATTGAAAGTATAGACCTGAAACATTTAACTTCCCCTATGACAACACTTCCTATCCCCTAAAAGTTTAGCTTTGTCATTAGAACATTGTATAATTTATCAACAACAAAGCATAACCAAAATCAATGTGAACATAATACATAGCTTGAAAAGTGGTAGCTAAGGCCTCATGCACATGACCATGCAGTATTTACGGTCAGAGTGTCAGCCGCACTTGCAGACCAAGCTCACAGTAATAAGTATAGGAACACGGTCTGTAAATGCAAAAAATAGGACATGTCCTAGTTTTTTGTGGGTCATTTCTATGACTCAGACACACACCCGTAAATATATACGTCTGTCTGTGGCCGATAGAAATTAATGGGTCAGTATTTTACCCACAGTTACCTCTCCGTAATTGCAGATAAAAATGACGGTCGTGTGCATGATGCCTAATATTTCAACTATGGTGTAGATGGTGATCTCGGACAGTGTAGGAATTGTTGTTATGGGACACTAAAACAGAGAAGCTGCAGACTGATAAGTTCAGAAAATGATCTATATCTATAATGAGATGTAATGTGTATGTATATATATATGTATATATATATATATATATATATATATATATATATATATTTCTTACCAGGACAGATTCTGTCTACGTTATCGAACAAAAACTCGACTAGTCTGTGTCCTTACATCCTCTTGAAAGTCAATCAGAGGATCAGAAGGAGTGAGCCCCATTGCAGGAATTATTAGAAACAGGAAGAAAGTTTAATTAAGCAGAAAGAGGTCATGTGACACAGTACAAAGTTCCTCAGCACACAGTTGAGACAAAGCAGCATAGCACAGCATAGCACAGCTACACTATGTCAGAATCTCGGGAGCTACGGAAACAGCAAAGCTCGCTGTGTTACGCTGATCCTTACTCCCATTTACTTCAATGGGATTTACGGAAAAAACAGCATAGCTCAGCGAGCTCGGCTGATTCCGAACTCCCAGGCAACTCGTAACTCAGTGGCCGAAGAGCAGTGACAGCGGGACAAGGTTAGGACGGAGGTCAGACAGCCCCGTTCTAGAGATAAGTGTGGGTCCCAGAGATGGGATCAGCATCTATCGGACATTTATGGCATATCCTGTGGATATGCAATGAATGTCCTAGATGAGAATGCTCCTTTAAAGGCCACCTGTCATGTGGAACATGCAGTCCCATCTGCATACAGCATGTTATAGACCTGGAGGAGCTAAGCAGATTGTTTCATAGTTTTGTGCACAAGAAATCAGGATAACCTATATATTATTCATTTAAATTCCTGCTTACTGTGGGCTAAAGAGTCCAGTGGGTGGTCTTAACTATTGATTGTCAGCCTGCCCTGTATGAGTGTGAATACAGAAAAAGCTGGCAATTGTGGAGTAGGGGTGCACAATGTACTCAAGCCCAGAGTTAGCAGGGATTTAAATAGATATGTTACAAGTTATACTTTATCTTTCTTGACACAACTTTCTTAACAATCTGCTTATCTCCCCTGCTCTATAACATGGTGCCTGCAGATCAGACTGCATATTCAACATGACAGGCTCCCTTTAAGATTAATAAAACATCTAGATTTTTTATTTTAGCAGGAAATAGAGGGTGATTCAAAAAGGATGGTGCAAAAGTAAAGGCCTGTAGTTAAAGAACATCAGTGGTAAATGGCCGGTGACTGAAAATCAAAGCAAAACTGGCTTAGTTGCCCATATCAACAGTAGCATCCATGGCCGCGGGCCATCGGGTTTACTCACCTTCCGACGCCCGCAGCCATGGATCAGTGAGCGCTGGCTCGCATCTCCTTCCTAGGAGATGCCAGCACTCACTTCTGCTCCGGTTCGCTGTGCCCCGTAGGGTGCGTGCGCACGCTCGTGCCCAGTCTTAAAGGGCCAGCGCGCACACATGTGAACAATCATCATCATCAACTACACATGATTTCCTGGACTATAAGAAGGGCCCTGCCCTTCTCATCCTTTCCTCTAAGCATTATTAGTGTATCCCAAGTTTGTCTTGCAAATGGTCCCTTAGTGTTTTCCCGTTCCAGTGGTTACCCATGCCCAGATACCTGTTCTTGTATCCCGTGCTGTGTTCTTGTTCATGTGCCTATTAGTGTTGGAGTCCTGTCTACTGCACCTGCTGTCGTTTGCCACATCCTGTGTCATCTGCCACGTCCTGTGTCATCTGCCACGTCCAGTGCCATCTTCCACGTCCAGTGTGATCTGCCACGTCTGGCGCAACGTGCTGCACCTGCTGTCATCTGCCACGTTCAGTGCCATCTTCCTCGTCCAGTGTGATCCGCCACATCTGGCCCAACGTGCTGCACCTGCTGTCATCTGCCACGTCTGGTGTAACCTGCTGCACCCACCTCCATCCGTGCCAAAGCCTCGGCCACTGTCTGTACTATTCAGGTACCCTTGTGCGGAACTTTTTATTGCTGGGGTGCTCTGTGGTTTGGCCAGCTGCCTCCCCGCTACGGCGGTGCGGCCTAGAGGGTCCACATACCCACAGACTATGACAGCAACCAGTCACAGCACAGCTTTCATTTTCAAGAGCCAAATTTTAAATGTGCTTAGTGTGACATAAGATGGTGACATCGAAGCAAGCAAAATATTTTTGCGTGTTGGAATTTGCAAGAATTGGGTCTGTTGTGACATTACAGTGAAACTTTCAGAATAAATTTTGTAAATGTGCTCCGCATAGAAACTGCATATCGTGTTGGGTGACGCAATTCGATACCTGAATAAAATTCTACAGGAACATTGGTTTGGCCGCGCTGGAAACAATGATTCGCCAATGTTGCACTGGCCTCTACGATCGCCAGATCTAACAACCTGGAACTTCTTTCTGTGGGGCTACATCAAGGACTCAATGTATCTGCCCCCCCCCCCAGCCACAGTATCTGGCCTACCTGAGACAACGCATCACTGAAACAGTGGAGTCCATACACGAGGATATGCTGGCACGCATCTGGACAGAACTTGACTGCCGCCTAGACATCTGTCACCAATGAAAATCACTTTGAACATTTGTAGTGTATAGATAAAACTTGGATATATAGTGTGTTATTTCATGTTAATAAATTTGTGTTATGTTCTCTCGGTTATGAATACCAAGGCTATAATTTTGCACCTTCCTTTTTAAATCCCCCTGTATAGTTTTTAAAAGCAGATTAAGATTGATAATGTTTGAGATGCTGTGGGATTGCGAGCTAATAAATGCTTTTATGTTCTACAATTTTCTCTCCCTGTAATAGGAGGGGTCATGTTCGTCACTATGCTGTTATTTTGTAGAGCAAAATGTATTTCTTTAAAATCTCTATCAAATATAGATGTGCAACTTGATTTTCCAAACAATGTGAATAAGAACTAATGCTATTATTTGGCTTCTTTGAATACAAGTTCTGCAGGACAAAGAGTAGACAGTTACAAAAAGTATTTTCTACAGTAGTACTGTCAACATGAGATACAATTAAGACTTTTAAGATAGCATATAGAAACTATCTATACAATCCAGTCGTGACCTGTTTAGTGAATGTGCATCCTTCATCAAAAAAGATCGAAGACATTGCAGACATTCTCAGTAGTGTCAAAGGGTTCTCTTTTATATGAAGCAAATTTAACATCAAGACAAACATACACCTTTAAATTTCACTAAATCATAAAAATCTTTGGTAGAAGTTTTGTGCAGTAGGCCCATGTCAAACCCATGTTAAAACCAACAGTTTTACAAAACAAAACAAAAAAAAAAAACCTAGAAAATAGACTAGGAAGAGGTCATTCCTATGCTGGAACTATTAATCATTTTTTAAAATGTCACTGCTTTGTACAAATGACTTGCTAGTTTTGTATGTGCACAAACATGCTTACTTAAACCTTTTATTTTCCCATTAAAAAAAAGTAGAAAGGGGGGGGGGCGGAGTTACCGCGCATCGTGATGGACGCTTAACTCGGGAGCTCCTCACTTCACCTCCAGAAACAACAGCTTCTAACAGCGTCTGACAAAACAGGGGAAACAACAGCCAGAAATGGACAAATTTTTGAGGAAAAAACTCACGTCCCCGACTAAAATGGCGCTGGAACGCCAAGCAGACGAGGCCGGAGATGATGATTCTGATGGAGAAAGTTCGACAGCATATTCGGACACGGCAAGGAGCAGGGATACATTATCGAGATCATATTTTAAGAAAGTTCTGACACAGGCGGTTTCACCGATAATGCAGGAGTTGGCAGATATAAAAAACGACATCAGACAAATTGGGAACAGAGTGGATGCGCTGGAAGAAGCCCAGTCCTCCATTTTGGAACACAGTGCCGCGGTTAACACCACGCTTGCATCACATCAGCTTCACATCAATAATACTCACCTGATGATAGAGGATCAAGAAAATTGCAGCAGAAGACGGAACATAAGAATAAGAGGCCTCTCCGAACTGACATCAGGAGAAGTGCTGCAACAGGTGACGAACCAAATTTTTGTGGAATTAGTGGGGCAGGAGAGAGCTGCTACAATGGTGATAGAGCGGGTACATAGAGCTCTTAGACCAAAACCCGCACTGCATGAACCGCAGAGAGATATAATTTGTGGACTGCTGAGCTTCGTTGATACTGCAATCTTGTTGAAAGCGGCGAGAGAAAAAGGAGATTTTCAGTTCGAAGAGTCCAAACTATTATTTTTTCAGGATCTCGCTCCTAGCACCCTTGCAAAAAGGAGAATTCTGAAACCTGTCACAGATAAATTGAGATCTAAGAAATTACCTGTGAGATGGCTATATCCGTTCGGATTAGCAACCATAAAAGATGGACGGCAAATTACTATTCGAGCTCCAGAGGATTTACCGAAGTTTTGGGAGAAGACAGAAATTCAACCAATTGAAATCCCGTCCTGGCTACCGGCACAGCTAGATACAAATTTTCCGGTATTACCGTCACAAGATGAGTGGCAGAGAGCTTCTAGAATGAAGTCTCCAAAAAAGAAGAAACAACAAGCGACCGACTTCAGGCCTCGAGACACTTGACCTGGATAGTAGGACGTTATGTTATAGTATATTATTTTCTCATCTCTACAGATAGCGGTGAACTTAGAAGACTGCGTGAGTGATGTAAAACAAATGTTTTAATTATATCTCACCCATCCACGTAATTTTATTTTATTATATTTTATTTCAAGTTTACGCTATTTTATTTTATTGTATGCTGAAAAGTTAATTTTTCACAGTATATATATGTAGATGAGAAAATTTAAAATGGCCGCTTTCTGTAATTTCTGTATAAAATAAGCCTGTATTCAGTCTAGCATAAACAGAGGAGAAGCTATTCATTACTGCAAAAATTGTTCAGTTCGCTGCTAAAGTTTCTGGAGGGGGAATTTATATCTGGTGGCGCTATGCTTACCCCCCCTCTTTTCTTTCCTTACTTTATTATTGTTCTAGTAAGAGAAAACAAAAGGCGACCATGGGGATTGACTATCTCATTATGGTCATCAGACTATGGTTAATTCTATGTCTTGACATATCGATAAGCTCAGTTATATACAGCGGGCAGGATATAGAAGATGTGCTTAAAAATGCATTTGTACATAATTTGTTAAGTTTATACTGTGATTGTACTTGGATAATACTGCGTCTGTCTCACAATAAGGTGGATAGATGGCTTCGTGCAAAATAATATCATTTAATGTTAAAGGATTGAATATTCCGCAAAAAAGAAGCCAGATATTTAACTTAATGAGACGGGAAGAGGCCGATTTGGTCTTCTTGCAGGAAACACACTTTAAAACAAATAAGATCCCATCACTTCATACTAAAACATATGATAAATGGTATCATTGTACTCACCATGCGGCTTCTAGAGGCGTCTCAATTGCCATACGAAATACTATACCATTTACCCTTGAAACCTCACAAGTAGACCCATTAGGTAGATATATCTTTCTTAAAGGTACTATCTCCGGTAGGAAAGTCACGCTAGTAAAACTCTATGCACCGAATGTGAGACAGGCACAGTGGTTGCTGAATGTAATGCGATTATTGCAACCTTTTTTTGAGGGCCTCGTAATATTAGGGGGAGACTTTAACCTAACTTTAGATCCGATTATGGATTCCTCTTCAAAAATATCACCTATTGCCCACAAAAACCTCAGACGTCTTAAAGCTATGTTAACCAAATTTCAGTTAATAGATATATGGAGACTTCAACACCCATCTATGAGAGATTACACCTTCTACTCTAATCCACACGATTCGTACCATCGCTTAGATTACCTATTTTTACCTAAACAGTATTTGCCCCAAATATGTTCTTCTACAATTGGGAACATTACCATTTCAGATCATGCCCCAGTCTCTGTTAAGATAACTTTGGCAGAATTGCCTGCCAGGGAGTGGAACTGGAGATTGAATGATACACTATTAGAAAGTGCTAAAGATGTAGCCTCAATTGAAAGTAAATTGAAAGAATTCTTTACATTTAACGATGACCCTCTCATATCCAGACCTATACTATGGGAGACACACAAGGCGTTTGTGAGAGGAGAATTAATAGCTTTGGGCTCACGCGTAAAGAGACAGAGATCTCAACTCATAAATGAGGTGTTAAACCAAATATCCTACCTAGAAACAGTACACAAGAAATCGCAACTGCAAGCTAATCAGATAGAACTCCAGAATCTCAGACAGAAACTGAAAAATATATTGAATGTACGGGCAGCTAAATCCCTTCAATTACTCAAATATAAATCATATGCCCACGGGGATAAAGGGAATAAGATGATGTCAAACCTTATTAAACAGCAAAGAGGAAAAACATTTATATCATCTATCCAAGACACATCAAATAAGAAAATCACGAAGACTGCCCAAATAGCTCAAGAATTTCGGAACTATTATGCGGAGTTGTATAACCTGCATACGGAAGGTGACCAAAGTAAGGAGGTTTCACAGGTTGATATGGTAGAGAGTTATTTGAAATCAATTGAGGCTCCGTCTTTGACAGAAGAGGAAAAATCCTCGTTAATTGCCCCATTCACTTTAGCGGAAATAGAAAAAACTTTGAGTTCCATTCCAAATGGGAAAAGTCCTGGACCAGACGGTCTTCCTATTATTTACTTTAAAAAGTTTAAACAAACCCTATTGCCTTATTACCTGTCAGTTTGTAATGATGTTATGAAAGGTTCAAGCTTCCCAACACAAGCATTAGCAGCAAACATCACAATAATCCCTAAGGAGGGGAGGGATCTGGAAAGATGCGGTAACTATAGACCTATTTCCCTATTGAATGCGGACTTAAAATGGTGGGCAAAAATACTAGCGACAAGAATTAGTTCCTTTCTGGCCAAGCTGATAGGAGTAGAACAAGTGGGATTTGTGCCTGGTCGAGAGGGGAAGTTTAACACCACTAGAACCATTCAAGCTCTGTTTTATGCAAAACAACACAAGATTCCTCTGATGCTGCTTGGTACAGATGCAGAAAAAGCCTTTGACCGAATTGACTGGCCTTATTTAAAAGCGGTTCTGACTAAATTTGATTTTCCGCAACAATTCATAGATGAAATTTTCTCCTTATATAAGAGCCCCACAGCAAGAATACAAGTGAACGGCGTCTTTTCAGATCCCTTCCTTATTGGGAATGGAACACGTCAGTGATGTCCCCTATCCCCTACCTTGTTCATACTTGTAATGGAAACTTTGCTATTAAAGATAAGACAAACTCCCACAATTAAAGGGCTTCAAGTAGGGAATTTTGAACATAAAACGGCAGCCTTCGCTGACGATTTGCTAATATACATAACCAACCCCTTGGAAGCACTTCCAAAAATTTTACAGATCTTTGAAGATTTTGACCAGGTATCTAACTTTAAGATCAATTATGACAAATCAGAAGCGCTTAATGTGTCACTGCCACAGAGTATGTTCCTAGCCGTCAGTACACAGTCTCCCTTTAAGTGGCCGAAGTCTGAATTAAAATATTTAGGTTTAAAAATTACAGCGAACCCAAAAGATGCTGTTTGATAGGAATTATAATCTGATATACTACAAAATAAAAAAGTTTTTAGCAAAATTGAAAATACCATTTATGTCAATGCTAGGCCGAAAAAACCTTATTACAACATTTGTCATACCTCAAATTATTTACATCTTACAATCCTTGCCCATTGATATACCAACATATTACTTCTCCAGATTCAAACGATTATTCATGGAGTTCTTATGGAACAAAAAACTTTCTAGACTCGCATACGCACAACTGATGAGGAAGAAAGGTAATGGAGGGTTGTCATTCCCGGATCTAAATACCTATTATAGAGCTATACAATTAGGGAGATGGACACAGTTAGCAAATAACAACATCTCACTTCCACATGTCGATATAGAAAGGTATTCATTGGGTAATGGCCTGGTATCTTATCTATGGGTGAGGTCACAATTGCCCCCCAGAACATTGATACAGAGTGATATGACTAGGGGGCTAATTAAGGTATGTCAAACCTCCTCGGTTTTACATCTACAGAATAATATGTATTCGATTCTGACGCCTCTGTCCATGGTACCATGTTTAGTTAATAAGAATTGTACTCGGGTTCCAGAGATATGGTCACATCTGTACTCCATAAAAATAGCAAAGCTCTTCGAAAAAACTGATTTACCGTCTCTGGAGCAATTACACAGAGAATTACACATACCGCAACCCAACGATCTACAGACGCTAGATTTTGCATATACGTGCCAGAAGTTGATGATGTTAACAAAGGAGCGAAAATCGGAGCCGACTTGGTTAGAAAACTATACATTATTTCCTACAGTTCCCAAAAGATCTATTTCCAAGATATATAAAGAACTGGTAACTGATATGTCAAATACTATCCCGGGTTTTATATGTGCTTGGGAGAAAGAATTTGGTTGTAGATTCTCTGAAAAAGAGAGATCTATTATTATGAGACACTCCCATGGCTTCTCGAGATGTATTAGAGTACAGGAAAACTCCTATAAAACACTCACACGATGGTACAGAATACCTGAATTTTTACATAACATATCAGTCTCGCTAGTGAACACGTGCTGGAGATGTGATAGAGAAGTGGGTAATATGTCCCATATCTGGTGGTCTTGTACGAAAATACAGAGTTTCTGGAGGGAAGTGGAAACTTTGATTTTGGATGTGTGTTCTGTCTCGATAAACCTCACGAAAGAACTAGTGTTACTCTGGTTGTTTCTTAAAGATTTTTCGCCTTCAGCTAAAAATCTACCTACTTATATAATATCTGCAGCCAAACTACTGATCCCTGCTCAATGGAAAGAGACATCTACACCTAACAGATCCCAACTTGTGGCCAAACTACATCAGATTTGCAGATTAGAAGAACTAGCTGGCTGGGAAAACAAAAATAGAAGCTCTTTCTTAAATATATGGCAACCTTGGATAGACTATAGAGATAAAATGTAAAAATATGGAAGGGAAACAGAGATGTAAACGGTCAGTAAGAAGTCAGAAAGTTACGAAAGCTACAAAGGGACAGATAGATAGAAAATCGATGTTTATTAACATTTCAATTCGGGTCTTTGGTCAATTGACATCTAAAAATATATCTGAGATATGATCACAGTGGTTCACATGTTTTTACAAGTTCTTTAAATGTTTGTATGTCTGTTAGTTACTTGTTCTGAAAATCAGTAGACACACGTTTTGATACTGAAAAGAAGCACATTAATAATAGTTGACATGGTATGTAAATTGGCATGTTATGATAAGATGTGAAGGTTCACTGATAAACAGTGTTAATGTACTATGCTACACAGGAATAAGTTTGTAAAGACAATAATGTTTGTTATCTCATATATGTCTACTTTCAATAAAAACAGTTTATACAAAAAAAAAAAAGTAGAAAGTAGAGTGAATTTCGGGTCTGATTCAATCGAATCAGCCAACTGATTCAATCCGAATAAATTAATTGTGAATTGCAAGTGCTCCGATTGCCCTGGAAACATGTGATTAAATCTCATTAGCCCAATGGCTTACAAAAATGTGTTGTATACCACAAAAAAAAAGGTATGAAATAGCATAGCAGACTACACTATTGCATAAAACAGAATCCAGTAAAAAAAAACAACTATATGTTAACTGCATAAATTTTTTTTAGTAGTCTATGGATGGCGGATGCCACTATATCACATCCATCAGAAGCCTCTGTTAAACGCACACGTCGGGAAGCTCCAATGATGTAATTTTTCATATATGGACTGTTATCATTGGAGTTTCCCTAGACGGAGATAGCCACACTCTCGGAGCATACATTATCGACATGTTTAGCGAGTACGCCAAGAGCTTTCCTGGTATCACAAACATTATGTGAACAGGGCCATGAATGACTTCCAAACTTAAATGTGACAGATAACAGTCGGATCCAAAGCCGTCAGTCCCGCTGACATGATGGATTCAGGTTTCAGCACAGTATACAGCATCTATGTATCAAGGACTCAAGGACATTTTTTTTTAATAAAAACATATTACAAAGTTACAGAAAACACCAATGATAATACACGGTTTCAGTTAAAAAAGATAGAATAGAAGTGATAAGAATGACATGTTGCTATGCTATGTTCTTTAACCCCTTCCCGCTCCTGGATGTACTATTAGGTCATGGTAGCTGTATCGTTCGCGCTCCATGACCTAATAGTACGTCTCGGGAGTAACGGCATTTTCTGCCGTCCTCCCGACACATACAGGAGCTGTGACAGCTGCTGTCTCGTACAGCAGCTGCCACAGCTCCTACAGCGGGGACCTATTGCTGTGTCCCCGCTGATTAACCCCTTAAAAGCCGCGTTCAATAGAGATCGCGGCTTTTTAGGGGTTAAGCTACCATCGCCGGCCTGCTACACGATAGCGGCTGGTGATTGTAACTATGGCAACCGGAAACCAAACAATGGCGTCCGGCTATGCCATCGACGGAAGCCTAGTGGGTCCTGACAAAGTCAGGACCCACTATGCTTGCTGTCAGTGAGTAGCTGATAGCTCTAATACACTACACTACGCATGTAGTGCAGTGTATTAGAATAGCGATCAGGGCCTCCTGCCCACAAGTCCCCTAATGGGACAAAGTAATAAAGTTAAAAAAAAGTTAAAAAAACATGTGTAAAAATAAGAAAATAAAAGTTTTAAAACTAATAAAAGTAAAAATCCCCCTTTTTTCCCTCATCGGTCCTTTATTATTAATAAAAATAGATAAATAAACAAATAAACTATACATAATTGGTATCGCCACGTCCGTAACGGCCTTAACTACAAAATTATTTCGTTACTTATCCCGCACGGTGAACGGCGTAAAATAAAATAATAATAAACCGTACCACAATCACAATTGTTTGGTCACTTCACCTCCCAAAAAATGGAATAAAAAGAGAACAAAAAGTCGCATGTACCTAAAAATGGTAATGATTGAAACTACGGTTCGTTACGCAAAAAATAAGATTTATTACAAAATGCATTTTATTGTGCAAATGCCATAAGACATAAAAAAACTATAAACATATGTTATCGCCGTAATCGTATCGCCCCGCAGAATAAAGTGAATATGTCATTTATAGCGCACGGTGAACGCTGTAAAAAAAATAGAATAAAAAAACAATAGTAGAATTGCTGTTTTTTAGTCATCATGCCACCTAAAAATAGAATAAAAACTGATCAAAAAGCTGCATGCACCCCAAGAAAACTACAATGAATTCCTCAAGGGGTCTAGTTTCCAAAATGGGGTCACTTTTGGGAGGTTTCCACTGTTTTGGCACCACAAGACCTCTTCAAACCGGACATGGTGCCTAATAAAAAAGAGGCCTCAAAATCCACTAGGTGCTCTTTTGCTTCGGAGGCCGGTGCTTCAGTCCATTACCGCACTAGGGCCACATGTGGGATATTTCTCAAAACTGCAGAATCTGGGCAATAAGTATTAAGTTGTGTTTCTCTGGTAAAACCTTTTGTGTTATAGAAAAAAATGGTATAAAAAGGATTTTCTGACAAAAATAAATATGTAAATTTCACCTTTACTTTGCTCTAAATTCCTGTGAAACACCTAAAGAGTTCATAAACTTTCTAAATGCTGTTGTGAATACTTTTAGGGGTCTAGTTTCTAAAATGGGGTGTTTGATGGGGGTGTCTAATATATAGGCCCCTCAAAGTAACTTTAGAACTGAACTGGAACCTAAAAAAACATAAAAATGAGGCAATACTTCGCTACTCCTAATGAGCAGCGCCTACTCCAAGACGACCCCAGTTTTGAACATTTGTATAAACGGAGACCCCTATTAGACCGTTTCAGTGCCCGGTTTTCCCAAGCATACACCCCCGAGACGTGTATTTCTATTGATGAGTCCTTGGTACATTTTAAAGGGAGGCTTCAATTCCGCCAGTTCCTGCCGAGTAAGAGGGCAAGGTATGGCGTGAAGATGTATAAGCTGTGCGAGAGTGCATCAGGGTATACCTACAAATTTAGGATATATGAAGGGAAGGACACCAGTGCTCAGCCCCCAGAATGCCCCCCTTACTGGGAGTTAATGCAAAAATTGTGTGGGATTTGGTGCACCCACTGCTGGACCAGGGTTTACAACTCTACCTGGATAATTTTTATACCAGCGTCCCACTCTTCAAGTGCCTCACTTCCAGAAGTCCTGCGGCATGCAGCACTGCTAGAAGAAATCTGAGAGGCCTCCCTAAGACTCTAGCACAGCTTATACATCTTCACGCCATACCTTGCCCTCTTACTTGGCAGGTACTGGCGGAATTGAAGCCTCCATTTAAAATGTACCAGGGACTCATCAATAGAAATACACTTCTCGGGGGTGTATGCTTGGGCAAACCGGGCACTGAAATGGTCTAATAGGGGTCTCAGTTTGTACAAACAGTCAAAACTGGGGTCATCTCGGGGTTTGCACTTCTCATTATCCGTATAATGTAAGAAGCGAAGTATTGCCTCATAACGCATCCTGGACATGGCCATACGGTACATCGGGGTGTGGTATAAGATGTCCGTGCTCCAGTAGGTCCTAATAGATGGCTTTTTCAGAAGCCCCATGTTCAAATGAAGTCCCCAGAACTTGCCCAACTCTGCTGCATCTACAGGGGTCCACCTGTGGGATTGGGCATAAAATCATGTGGGGTTCTTAGTAATATACTGTTGGGCATATAAATTAGTCTGGGAGACCATAAGATCTATAAAGTCATCAGTGAAGAAGAACTTGAAAAAGTCTATTTCACTGAGCCCTGCCGTATTAAATTTTATCCATGAGCTGCCCGTGTACTCTGGGATTTGGGGCTAATAAATGTCTGGTGTGGGGTTCCAAATGGGGTCACTTTGCTCGGGGGATTGAACAGCGGCGGGGTTATCTCGCTCAGGGGCTTCAACTGTGGTGGTGGTCCTGGGGTATCTCCTAGGGGGTTCGTCTCCTTCATTACTGGACTCTGTGTCGGAGGCAAGAAATGAATATGCCTCTTCGGCACTAAATGTCCGTTTGGACATGTTTGACTGCTTCCCTAACTAGGGGCAATCGGCTGCTACCTAAACCAGCCAAAAATATTGATGTTTTTATAGAACGAGTGGGCTTCCCTGACACTTAACCTAACTGGGGCGAGGGTTCCTTACACTAAACCTAACTAGATTTTATTTGAACTTCCCTGAGACTAAATCTAACTACGGCGACTATTCCCTGACACTAAACCTATCTAGATTATTCCGAGCTTCCCTGACGCTAAACCTAACTACGGTGATGTATCCCTAACGCTAGATCTACCTACGGTGGCGGATTCCTGACGCTATACCTAACTACGCTTTTTGACGGTTCCCTGACACTAACTAACCCTAATACTAAACTAACCAGTTAAATTGTCAAAATTGGCTAAACTAAACTTTTTTTTTTCTATATTTTTTTTGTTTTATATGTTTTTTATAAAGAAAAAAAAATAAAATAATCCCCAGGGACCAAGAAATTGGTCTTGAAGACTAAGAAGTGGTCAGTGATAGGTGATCACTGACCAAAAATGTGGGGAGAACACAAGGAGGAAGGGTACAGGAATGGGTAGTGGATGGGAGAGGTGGGATGCTGAAAAAAGTAGTTTTTTTAGACTTTTTTTTAACTTTTCTTTGACTTTCTCTTCTCTCTCTCTTTCTCACAACCGCTCCGAACGCCTCGCTATCTCCAACAGAGGCGTTCAGGGCGGGAGCGGCAGCATGTGCGGTCAGAGAGAGGAAGTGAAGTAACCGATCGCCACAATTGGACAGTTACTCACTAACTGACCAATAGTGGCGATCGGCGGAGGCAGGACCATCGCATCAGGTCCCGGCATATTGAGCTGTGATAGCCTGCTGTCGGAAACAGCAGCTGTCACAGCTCGTGCACGCGCCGATGGAAAATGGTGATTCATTTTCCCAGCGACGTACTATTCCGTCGCTGCGCGCGAACGTATTGGTTAGCGCGACGGAATAGTACGTAGCTGAGCGTGAAGGGGTTAATGTTAGGATGCAAATATAATTGATGGGTCAGATGACAGGTGACACATGGCATTTGAGCTTAGTATTATATGGCTCTTTTTTATCATCTCCCAGAATGTAGAGATTTGCTATAATGGTTAATGCTTTGTAAATCAGGGTGTAGAGTTTTAAGTAAAGGCAAAGGCATAGTTTGTTATTGAAGAAGTCAAGGTTGGTAGAGTGTATTCAGGGCCATTTTAACACATTGGTGGACCAAGTACAAACATTTCATGAATCCGGAAAATTTTCATACCACTCTAAATTTTGAAATATTAATGGCACAAACCTCCCACCTCTTGCCTCGCGTACTTTTTTGTATATAGAACTGGTACAGCAGTATATCTATACTAGTAATATATATGCCCTGCTTCACTGCTTCTATATACAATATAGTACATGGCAGAAGTCTGAACATAAAACACCAGGTTAGCATTCTGTAAATATTGCTAACCCTATCTATCTATCTATCTATCTATCTATCTATCTATCTATCTATCTATCTATCTATCTATCTATCTATCTATCTATCTATCTATCTATCTATCTATCTATCTATCTATCTATCTATCTATCTATCTATCTATCATCTATCTGTCTATCTAATCTCCAAAAAAGATGTCAGCCGCACAGTCTCAATAGTGTGTGAGTGCAAGCCCTTCTGGATAACAGCCAAAAGACCAAAAACAAGTAGATCCAAAAAATCAGGCACACTCCAAGGTATGAGCAAAAAAGTGGTGGTGCTTTATTGGTCCATAAGTAAGTGCAATGTTTCAGCTCAGCACAAAAAAAGTTGATAATACTGCATACTATCAATACCAGAAGGTATACCAGCCAGTACTGTATTAAATTAATCATAATGACATCAATAAATATAATATACAACAGCTGTCAACTGGGACTCAACACGTAAGAAAAGACCACTAATGCATTAGAGAAAGATAATCATAGCACCATGCTCGTACAGCGTTCTGAAAAACTCACTGCGCATAACTGAAAAAAACCCATCACCAATTGGTTGAAGGATGTGTCATTCAAAAGTTCAAAGCGCATACAAAACATTATTGTGCATGAACGGTTTCGGCGCATCCGTCACATCGACCACCCGGCAACCCTCAATTACCAACGCGTCCCTAACAACCCGCGCATGCGCAGGGAAATATGGTATCCTGGCCCTCGAGTGAAAAGAACAGCAGCATGTATGATACCTAAAGCTGGGAACAAGTAAAAAAGTGATCATTTTGTCATGTTGAAGAACGATGAATGCTTTCATTAAATGGCCATATTAAGTAACATATGGAATTAGTTTAAGCCCTCATGCACAAGACTGTAGCCATGTGCATGGATGCGGTTTTTGGGTCGGCCGGCTGCGGAGTCTCACCCCCGAGCCGCCCGAAAATCGCGGGCCATGCACATGGCCACGTCCATTATTTTCTATGAGCCTATGGCTCCTGGGCCATGCACGGTGCGTGGAAACCACGGTCGTGTGCATGGGCCCATAGAAATTAATGGGGCTGCAATTCTCCCATGGATTTTCGGGGGAATTGTGGCCGCAAAAGCACGTTAGTGCGCATGGGGCCTTACATGACTTGTATAAAAAAAAGACACTAAATTATTATATAAACAAATATGTATAATGTCAAAGAATCACATACAGCTCAACAAAAGATAAAGTTAACATGCTTGAGTGGAGGTCGTTCAGTGATGAGTCCGTACAGAGTCACCTATAAAGAAAAAAGAAAAAACATTTTTTACTAGATGAATATTATAGAATATCATATAATAAATACAAAAATAAATGTAAAAAATATATATTTATTCCCTAATATTGTATATCAGGATGCCTTTCATACAAAATACAAGGAAATAAACGAAAAGAACATTTAAAGGAATTGGGAGGCAAACTAATTCTCTATCTCAAGTTTCCTAATTTGAAGTCCACATTTAAACTGTGTGGTTTCAATGTGCCTAAACGGTGAATCCATTCTAGCTCCTTACGTTTCAAAAGAGCAATTCTGTCTCCACCCCTATTAACAAATGGTACATGATCAATTATAAAAAAATTTAGTTGCCACTCCGTGTGTCCTGCTTCGGTAAAATGTTTGGATACTGGTAAGTCTAACTGCTTTTATCTAATAGTGTATCAGTGGTTGTTGATCTGTGTACGGAGATCAAGAGTGGTCTCCCACACGTACCAACAGCCACAGGGGCACTGTAACAAATATATCACAAATGCTGAACTGCACGTCAAGTAGTGGTGAATATCAAATCGCTTAGGGTAAAACTGTCACCCTTAATCAGCAAACTGCAATTTGGTACAAGACAAACAAGGGAAAAAACCCTCTTTTATTGGTCTCACACGGGTCTGAGTATCCCTCACTGGGACTCTCACAACCGCTCTGACCAACTTATCCCTCAGATTATGTACCCGTCTATAGGAGAGAAGGGGTGGTTTCTGTAACTCAGGTACCTTTTTAAGACAATTGCCCAAAATGGGCCAATGTTTCCGTATGATGTTGGCTGCAACTTACTATGTTCAGTAAACGTGGAAATAAAAGGGATCCTCCCGGAATCTCTGGGGGATTTTGTTATGCCAAGAAGGGATTGTCGATCTAATGAGGGCACCCGTTCTTTTGAGTGCACCCATTTTTGGTGTAAAAGAGTGTAAGTCCCTTAGGATACCCTCTCTCCCCATAGAATATAACCAATTAATAATAATTCTTTCATCATCCACTATCCGCCTAACATGCAGCAACTGACTGCTAGGTAGAGATCTGATCATCCTGCGAGGATGGCAGATATCAAATTTTAAAAGATTGTTGCGGTCAGTTTTTTTTAGAGAAAAGTTCAGTCTGAAGAGAACCCTGTCCCACCGTCACGATCGTATCAAGGAATTGTACCTGTTCATCAGACCAAGTGAGGGTTAATTTCACGTCATTATTAATTGTGTTCAGAAAAAGGTGAAACTGTTCCAGTTCAACAGAGGAACCGGTCCAAATCAAGAAGACATCGTCGATGTACCACCACTACCCTAGACAATGTCTGAGGTGGTGCGATACATAGACATAAATTTCTCCTCCAACATCTCCATGTATAGATTGGCGTACACTGGTGCTATATTTGAGACCATTGCGGTTCACGTAACTGAACAAAGAAGTCATCCCTGAAACGAAAATAATTACATGTCAATATAACTTTAAGTAGATCATAAATTAATGTCTGGCAATCTGCCAAGTAGACAGATTTTTCCAAAACCCTCTTAATTGTAGCAAGGCCTACCTCATAACCTATAGAGGTATAGAGACTCACCAAGTCAAAAGATGCTACAATGATGTTATCAGTGAGCACAAATTTAATATCTCGTACTATCCAAAGAAAATCTGTCATATCACAGTCATATGATCTGGAATTCATGGCGTGGGGTCTCAATAATTTGTCCAGAAAAATAGCGATGTTATTAAAAATAGAACCCGTGCCTGCCACAATAGGGTGGCTGGGAGGTTGCATCAAATATTTATTAATCTTAGGCAGTCTGTATAACACAGGGGTAATAGGATGAATTACAAGAAGGAATTTAGCTAGATCATCATCAATCACGGTAGATGCTTTTGCATTATCTACCACCTTTTGAATATCCCGCTTTATGTCACATTTAGGATCACATTGTATCTTTTTATATACTTCAGTATCCCCCAATTTTCTAAGAATCTCCTTAACATAGCAACTAGTGTCAATGACGAAAGTAGCACCCCTCTTATCTGCTGGTTTTATGGTGATACTGTTGTCACGGACCAAAGACTCTAATGCATCCATTTCCTCTTTTTCATATTAGGATATTTCAATCGAACACCAGTGAGGGTATCTTTCAATGGATCAATCTCGTTCTTAACTGTGGCGACAAATATATCCACAACTAAATTGTATATAGAACTAGTACAGCAGTATATTTATACTAGTAATATATAGAAAGGCAGAAAGCAGCAACACTCACACAAAACTGTTACACGGGTGCCCAGCAAGTTGTCCTGATCCTAGGACGAAGTATTATATAAAAAGAGAAAACTTGCAGCACTCCGATATGAAAAAAAGTGATGGTTTATTCAGTCAAACACAAAGCGACGTTTCTGTCCTACAATAGGACCTTTATCAAGCATCAAGCTTATATGTAAAGTAAGTTGGATTTTCTAAATTACCCCCCTGTTTCTCTGGATTCCTTTACAGGGAAGGGAAGATATCAGCTTCAGTGCATCCACACCTGCACCTCTCCATATATGTGGACTTTGTTATATTCTGTCCTGGGTGATCACCACAGCCCTGCATCTACACAGGAGCTCATCCCCAGGTTACATATATATAACTGGCGTCACAACAAATCTATCCAAGTTATTTTTCCCTTTGACCTCCTTACCCTGCACCAGACTGGGGAGCAGTATCTGAAGTGGCCACCGTAGAGGGGTAGGTACACCCGCCAACCCATCACCATGACAAGTGTCGGCTGATCCTCACTCCTTACTCCCAGTTCTGGGATACTGCATGTCTATCTATCTATCTATCTATCTATCTATCTATCTATCTATCTATCTATCTATCTATCTATCTATCTATCTATCTATCTATCTATCTATCTATCCATGTATCTATCTATCTATCTATCTAGTAAAGTCCAAATACAATGTCAGCCGCACAGCCTTGTAAATCGTAGGTGGGTGCCGACCTGCCCAGGTCAGGGCTAACAGACCTGCTGTAGTAGGATCCAAAAATCAGGCAGCACTCCAAGGTATAAGCAAAGTAGAAAAAGGTGCTTTATTGGTCCATATACACACGACGTTTCAGCTCAACACAGGAGCCTTTCTCAAACATACAAACAGTGTAAAAGCCTGTGCTATATATGGAGACCACACAACTGGTCTCATTAGGCAAGTGATTTAGCATAAAACATAAATAAGTACAAAGATACAATGCCATTGTGTATATATGATGGTCCTCAGATCAATCAGGGCCATCCAGTTTACAGCAGAAAAATGCTAATTGGTGAACAACTTTAAAAAAAAGTGCAGGTGCACATAATATAACAAATTAAAAACATGAGCCTTGTGTTTACCTCGGATCCATGTGTTCGGGTTGTAGTTCCGGCTCCTGAAAAGTGGGGTGGCGACTATCTATGACAGAGTAGTCTCTTGCTACAGCGCACTTTTGCGCATGCGCAGTGCCACTATGAGGCAGGCGGCTGCCATCTTAGTACAGCATACAAGGCCAGCAGCGGCCATGTTTGTATAATCTTATTGTCAAAATGAAAACTTTATTCTATGAACCCATGTACCAATGTTACGTAGAGGTGGAGACCGTATTAAATCTCTCAAATATAAAGAGCTTCAATGGATTGAGAGATTGCAAACATTGAGACCTAGGGGTCTCAATGTTGACTTCATAACGCACGGTGTAGTCTAGGGATCTGCTTACACTCCGTGGGGATGTATTGTTCATGGGTCTTCCTGTATATGAACCAGTGTAAAATCTACCAAATTTGTAACCTTATCTATTTCATTTCTTCCAGATCTCTGATAAACACAAAATATCAAGTATCACCTGTGTCTTACCTTGGATCCACAATTTCGAGGGTATCGGACCATCTTTATCACATATTGTTATGATTTGCTTCTTATGGTATCTTATTCAATTGCATTAAATAATACTTTATATATGAATATATCTACCCCAACAATTTTTGGGAGATAAAAAAATAAAAAACATTTTTTGGAAAAAGTTTTTTTGAAAACGTTTTTTTTTTTTTAAATTTTTTTAAGGATATTGTGCACACCATGCGTTTGTACAGCGTTTTTCATGTGTTTTAATAATTTTTTTTTTTTTTGCCATCTTCCCAGGGGTAACATTATCATAATCATCATAATCCTTTTTGGATAAGTATGATGACTGTCTTCCCTTTTATTTTGCCGTTTTTTATCTATAAATGGCTACCTTAAGTCTCTTTATCAACTGCTCTCATTTATATGCGCATCTTCAGCGCAACATATTCTTGACTCTTAACCCGTTAGTGACCGCCAATACGCCTTTTCACGGCGGCCACTAACGGGCTTTATTCTGATGCATAGGCCTTTTCACGGCGCTGCATCAGAATAAAATTGCGGCGCCGTGAAAAGAGATAGCTCCCTGCTCTCAGCTACCGGAGGTAGCTGAGGGCTCGGAGCACAGTCTGGGGACCGTTGTTTGCGGTCCCCAAACCGACGATCACCGGTATTCAACTAATACCGGCGACCGCCGTTACAATTAACGCAGCGGTGGAAAATTAACATTTTCATGAATGTTTGGTGAGAAGAGATAAAAAACTAACCTGAAAGGCCTCCGATGCCCGCGATCTCTGCCCCCCTTCTCTTCTCCTCCCGCAGCTGCCGGGAAGAGAAAAAAAATGGCGCCCGCGCATGCGCACACAATCTAATTAAGATTGTGGCGCCGTGCAGAGGGATAGCTCCCTGCCCTCAGCTACCGGAGGTAGCTGAGGGCTTGGAGCACAGTCTGGGGCCGTTGTTTGCGATCCCCAAACCGGCGATCGCCGGTATTCAACGAATACCGCCGATCGCCGTTACAATTAGTGCAGCAGTGAAATCTAACTTTTTATCTCCTCTCACCATGAATGTTTGGTGAGAGGAGATAAAAAACTACTTGTTAGGCCCCCGATCGTGCCTCCCCCTCCCCCCAACCGCCGGGAAAATGTTTAAAAAAATGGCGCACGCATGCGCTGTCAGTTGAAAGGCAGCTATTCTGCCTGTAAATAGAAACCGATCAGGGACCGTTATAATTGGTCCCTGATCAGATGGTCACTGTGATATACCTATCACAGTGACCATAGTCTCATTTTCAAAATACAGCACAAGATTTGTGCTCTTTCCCTCCCTCCTCTCACTGTAGTTGATCTGTGAGAGGAGAGAGAGATACTATAAAAATATTGTGCTGTATTATACTGTAAAATACACCACATACTTACTCGCCAGTGTTCCGATATTATCCGAATATTGTCCGTAATTACCCCAGATTACCCGTAATCACCCCAGATTACCATAATCACCCCAGATTACCCGTAATTACCCCAGATTACCATTAATCACCCCAGATTACACGTAATCAGCCCCGTTTTTTTGTTTGTCTTCAAAAAAAACAAAAAACTATTATTAGTGTGGTGAACATGAACCGCAGAAGCTGCAGAATGTTCTCTGCAGAGCAGGCATACGCCATGCTGTGCTCTAGCGGTTCCGGCAGTGATACGGACACTGCGTCAGAAGCAGAACTTGGCTCAGAAAGCGACACAAGTTCTGCTTCTGCCACTGGACCCCCCAGCCCTATGGTGGTGGACGCAGCGGTCAGCAGTGAAGCGTCAGGAGACGGGCCTAGTACTGCAGTCCCTTCCGCAATTTGGGATCCTGCAATTGCTTTCTCCCCCCAAGTTTTGCCATTTACAGCGACTCCAGGCATCAACGCAGATGTCTCAAATTTTAGTCCCTATAATTTTTTTCATTTGTTTATAGGCGATCAGGTCCTGGAACTAATCATCCAGCAGACGAATTTATACGCCAGGCAATTTGGCACCCAAAATCCCAGGTCTTGCTTTGCCAGAGGATGGATCCCCACAACAGTTTCTGAAATAAATTTTTTGGGGGGAATTACCCTAAACATGGGCATAGTTTAAAAAAAAACTCTATCCGCTCCTATTGGGCTACCAGCGCTATCCATAGCACGCCTGTATTTGCAGCCGTTATGGCCCGAACGCGCTATGAGACTCTAATGCGTTTCATGCATTTTTCTGACAATACACAAATCCCCCCAAGAAGTGACCCAGCCTATGATCGCCTCAACAAACTGAGACCCCTAATCTCTCTCCTAAGTGACTCATTTTTCAATTTATACACCCCAGGCCAAAAACTAGTGGTAGATGAGTCCCTTATGTCCTTCAAGGGCCGTCTATCGTTTCGCCAATACATCCCCTCCAAAAGAGCCCGATACGGAGTGAAACTCTATAAGGTGTGCGAGAGCACAACGGGCTACACCTGTGGCTTTTTCATTTATGAGGGCAGGGACCGCCACCTTAATCCCCCAGGATGCCCAGAGGATATTGGCATTAGTGGGAAAATTGTCTGGGAACTCATGGTGCCATTCCTACAATAAGGGTACCATGTGTACACCGACAATTACTACACCAGTGTCCCCCTGTATAAGTCCCTCCATGCTGCGAATACAGGGGCCTGTGGGACGGTATGAAAAAAATAGAGTCGGCTTCCCTCAACGACTGGTGTCCAGGCGACTAGTAAGGGGTGCGTCACTCTCATTTGACCAGTTGCTCGCTGTCAAATGGAGTGACAAAAAGGATGTGTACATGCTCTCCCCCGTGCAC